>NC_068316.1:7098264-7370764 GCF_025860055.1 Xyrauchen texanus
CACAGTGGTCCCTCTAAAACTTTTCCAGAGGCTCCTGGGGCATATGGCGTCCTCCGCGGCGGTCGCGCCGCTGGGGTTGATGCATATGAGACCACTCCAGCACTGGCTCCAGACTTGAGTCCCGAGACAAGCATGGCACCACGGCACGCATCGGGTAAGGATCACCCCGCCTGCCTCAAAACACTCCGACCCTGGACAGACCTCTGCTTTTTACGGGCAGGAGTGCCCCTGCAGCAGGTGTCCCGACGCGTTCTGGTCACAACCGACGCCTCCCGGTCCGGGTTGGAAAGGGGCCCCGCTGCGTTGGCACATCAACTGCCTGGAGTTGCTGACCGTCCTTCTTGCCCTCAGGAAGTTCCACCCGTTAGTTCGGGACAAACACTTCCTCGTGAGATCGGACAGCACCACGGTGGTGGCGTACATAAATCGCCAAGGCGGCGTACGCTCCCGCCACATGTCACAACTCGCCCACCGTCTCCTCCTATGGAGCCAGCAGCGACTCAAGTCGCTGCGTGCCACTCACATCCCCGGCAAGCTCAACGTCGTAGCGGACGCGCTATCACGACAACGCCTGCCCGGCGGGGAGTGGAGGCTTCACCCCCAGTCGGTCCAGCTGAATTGGGAACGGTTTTGCAAGGCCCAGGCAGACCTGTTCGCCTCCCAGGAAACCTCCCACTGCCCGCTCTGGTACGCCCTAACAGAGGCTCCCCTCGGGACAGACGCGCTGGCACACAGCTGGCCCTCAGGGCTGTGCAAGTACGCATTTCCCCCAGTGAGCCTTCTTGCACCGGTGCTGTGCAAGGTCAGGGAGGATGAGGAGCGAGTCACGCTAGTGGCCCCCTACTGGCCCACTCGGACTTGGTTCTCGGAACTCAGGCTTCTCGCGACAGCTCGTACACGTACACGGTTCAGCGCATGGCAAGATTGGAATGGGTCCCCTAGTGTCGCTTCTCCGACACAACGTGGAGAGAGCGACAGAAGGGGAATGTTTGGTTACGTATGTAACCTCCGTTCCCCGAGGGAGGGAACGACACGTTGTGTCTTTCCTCCGCCATGTCGCTGAACCGAGCCACTGTTGTGGCCGGACCATTTCCGGCTCCTCAGAAAAATCCTGAATGAACTCCCGTATTTGCGCTGCTTAAATACCCGTATGTCCGGGGGCGGGACATGCAAATACTGGCTGCCAACTCTCATTGGCCTTTTTTCATAGATCAGAGGTGGATATCGGCGCTCAAGAGAGACCCCTAGTGTCACTTCTCCGACACAACGTGTCGTTCCCTCCCTCGGGGAACGGAGGTTACATACATAACCAAGCGTTACATTTTTAGCATATGCTGTTTTATTGTCCACCAGAATCACAAGCCTAGTCACACAAGAAATAGCACACCTCTTCTCAACAAACTGCATGTTTTAAGGTCATTTATGTCTATAGAAAGGTTTTGAAACGAGTTACATACCGAAGTTTAAGACTTAGGCTTACAGATTTGAATAAAGCCCTAAAGCTAAGTATTAAACTTTGGTATGATCAATTGTAAAAGTGTTGTTTGTCAGAGCAATTTGTAAAACATGAGGGATTACATACTGTATAGGATAGGACGGATTGAGAATATACCTATAGTATTCCTAGTCCACAGCTGCAAAGCCCAACAAATCCTCTGTGTTTTGTGCCTCCTCATCCAGAGCAGAGAATAAAGCTCTCCCAACATCACAGTTAAACACCTCAGATCTCCTCATGACTGAGTGGCATTTCCAACCAAAGGTCTCTGCCAAAGAGAGATAATAAAGATGTCGTTCCCCTCTGTGACAGATAGATATTCTCAGGGCCTGGAAAAAGAGCAGCATAATGCTTAAACAGTTCAGTTCATCATGAACAGCGTTTGATGTGACTTTGACCTGAATATCTGACCTGTGTGTGAACAGAATGGGCCGGTATGATATTCATTATAATGAAACATAATATGCACACTGTAGTCTGCAAAAGAACAGCAATTTACAATGGATGAATAAACATCAGTGATTATTATATTTTTTGAGTCATGCTAGGCTGCTAAGAGATTTGGCCAAAGACAAAATAGCCCATCTTTAAAGGTTTAGTTCGGACGTCCTGTGGCGAGGAAAGTTCTCAACATGATTTGCGTGGGGTTCAAGTTCGGTGACATGTGAATTCGCAGTATTGACCAATAGGAAGTCGTTTGGTTTGGCAGTGAGGCTGCTTTTTCAATTCATTTTTGTGAGTTACACAGGTGTTTAACATCCAGGTCTTCAAACTCCATTTGGTGACTCCAGTGGTGTAAAAATTACACACTTCCCCTTTAAAATATATAAAAAATTACATAAACATTCTGGAGAGTATATGGCGAATGTGATTACAACTTCATGAAGCTGATTGCTTGTAGCACAAAGTGCTGTTGTAAATGTTTTTTTAACACCAGCCTTGCTCTGCTCCCACGACCCAGGCCCTCAAGGAGCCACATTGTGCATAATAGGTCAGCTACAGCCAAAGTCATCACAGCTGTGCTGATTTTATGGAGCTGAAGAGCTGCGTAAACTCGAGCCAAGGCCAGTTCTGTCTCCTCCAGGAAAAAACACTGTTTATCCTTACAACAGTATTTGTGCAGGGTTTAATCAGTTTGTCTCACAGCTATCTGCACTGAAATGAAGAGCAACGTCAGAGGTCACCGGCACAGTGCATCCCTCATGTAAAATCAATGACCAGGAGCACTGTATTAAAGAGCGTGTGAATGTTGCTTCTGTGTTTTAGCTTGCCAGAGAACTCCAAACTGCCATTACTTCCAACATCTATAAATCCATTTGTTAAACATAGCTGAAGTCACAAGGTCACCTTCATACTTTTAAGGCCTCTGTCCATGCAAACTCTTTTTCTGAAAGTCATCCAAAACAGCGGATGTAGAAACTAAACACATTCAAGGGAAGCAAGTAGCCAAAAATTATTAGGTCATGGTTGATTTAATAGCATGCTTTCAGTACTCAGTACAAAAAAAGAAATAATAATAATAACTTAGTGTTTTAAAGTCCACGTGATACGACACTAGATGTCGACAGATATATCGGATTTACTGATTAATCAGGGCCGATTTTTTACTATCGGCTTTCTGAAAAAATCAACTCTGATAGGCTCCGATAGTTATTTTTGGTTTCATTTCTCCGTTGTCAGCACTGGAGGGTTCTCCAGTCTGAACTCCTTGGTTCAACAATATAATGGAGCCTGTAGAAAACTATCACTATCACTACAGCGCCCTCTAGAAGTTAAATAAAAAACAATCACTGACTACACGTGGAGTTTGTTGTGCAGCGTGACTAGTCTATTTATAGAGATGGATGCTTCAAAAGCGCCTTTAAAACACAAACAGAGAAAAGCCAAGGTATGTATACAAAACATGTTATTATTATTGTCATGATACAATAAATCAGTACTTTATGACAACCAAAGGCAGTTTGATAATTTATTTGCTTATAACTAACCACTGCACTGGAGTATTGCATTGCCGAAAAGGTGGCGAGGACGCTGACATTTAAACTAGCATTTAAGCTAACATTAGCTGTTTGAATGGTTAGAACAAAGTTACAAATTCAAGTATGGAAATTGCTTAATTTTCCTCTTAATAGTTCTGAATAACAAAAAGTCACATATGAATGCAGATCCATTCAGTTTTTTTCGTGGTTGTAGGGCATCCAGTATGTTCCAGTCAGGTTATAAACATTAGGGCTTCGAAGAGGATTTGTTTCTGAATTTATAAGTTATTTAAAGTCAATCTTATAGGAATATAGACCCAGCACTAGCAAATTACATTGCGTAAATGCACGCGCACAGGAACAGTTGTTTTATGATTGTTTGACGTTAATGTTTCCCAAACATTTCTCCGTTCTAAAATAAGTGACCTCTGTCCAAGCATCCTAATGTAGTTATGTACCAAAAATCTAAACAAAAACAACAACAAAAAAAAATAAAAAATTAAGAGCATGGTCAAATATATATATACGTCTGAAATATAAATGTGATATTCATGAAAGGGCATATTGTTATATAAACAATACCATTCTAAAATTACTTTTTATTTCTATCCCTCTTTTCTCTCTCCCATTCTTGAACATCAATCATATATTTAATATGATAATAAAATATATAAATAAATATTTTCAGTAGTGATGAAGCATACAGTCACTATTTGCATTGTAAGGCAGTGTTTTATGTTACTGCTGAACAACAAACTCATTTGACCTATAATATTTTAATTAATGCCAGATCACAAAGGCTTTGAAGATGCGTTTTGGCTGATCCAATCACAAGTGGACAAGCAAGATACAGCATCGTTCACATCTGGTGGTAATATGCTCCTCTTTTCGACAACTTGTGTTCTGATTTTGACGGGTGGGCAGGGCTGGACTGGCAATCTGGCATACATCATTTTCCCGATGGGCTGATGCAATTTGGGGCCAATCTGTGGCAGACTGGCCAGCGGGAGAACCGAGCAGCGGTTGATCGGCCGCAAAACATGCCGAATGGCACGATAAGCAAAAATGAGCTGCCGCGTTATGCAGAACAGACCACAAAATGCCGCCGCGATTTGGGCCAGTTTCCATGTAAAATCCCGGGCCGATTTCCCTTCCCAGTCCAGCCCTGCGGGTGGGTGTCTGATTTCATGACGACATACATCAATCACATCAATTACTGCATGATAATAAAGCACAAAAAGTTAAAGAAATAGCAAAAAAAAAAAAAACTGTGCACTGTTTGTCCCAGTTATACTTATTTACAATTATATACAATATACAATTAGAATCTAAGTACAATCATGACATTTATAGCACATTTGGTAGTTACTTTAATGGAATACCTGTATTAACTGAGCTTCAGATGTGCGTATTTCTCATCTGTGGCACTGCATGTTGATTTTTTAAATCACAAATGAATGCTATTCAGCACCCATATCCTTTTTTTGAGTTGGGAACGGGGGGTCGTAAGGGGCCCTGGAGTTTTTGGAGGGTGGAACGTGTTGCTCCCTGCTCTGAGCAATAAACCCAGACTAAATTCTGTTCTGCGTCTATCGGCCGGCGAATTGAAGGACAGATCAGAGAGCAGTTTCCCTACAATCAGCACTGCTCTCTTATTCAGAATAGCACATTTAATCCCTGAAAACCCCCATAGGCACAGGACTCTTCAAGACATAGTAATAGGATGATGAGAAGAAATTCCCACTCAAGGTCTATAGAGAACTGCATTAAGATTTCTAAACCAGTAGTTCTCAAGTGGCAGGTCTGTTCTGATTGCAGACATAAGGGATAAAACAATGCTAAATGTAAATATTTAAATGCAATTGACCATATAACCATAAATAGTTAGGATAGAAAAATAAATAGCCTAATCAACTTTTAAAATGGAGAAGAAAACGCATACCATATCTTCAGTTGTTGATGTTACACATGCGTGTAATTAAACTTAACAGCATTTTGCCAACATTCATCTGTCACTTGGTAGAAGCTAGCCAAATTAGGTATTGTAGATGCCAATATGGACAGGCTCCATCACAAAGTAAAAAAAGTCTAAATAAATACAACCTAGTGCGGCCGGATGTAGGCATGGGCATGGCTGGACCGAGCCACCCAAATGTGAGTCTTACCCACCCAATTAAACATTTGGCAAACACAGCATTAAATCAAATATTAGATTTTTTATGATTTGTGCATTGGTTAAAAGAAACGACACTATCAAGAACCAGCTACTGCAAACCAGAGAGAGAGACTTATGTGGGCCAGTGGTGGCTCAGCAGTTAAGGCTCTTGGTTACTGACCGAAAGGTCGGGGGTTCAAGCCCCAACACTGCCAAGATACCAATGTTGGGCCCTTGAGCAAGACCCTATCTGCTCCAGGGGTGCTGTTTCATGGCTGACCCCAGCTTAGTTGGGATATGTGAAAACAACTGCATTTCATTGGCTCTGTACCTGTACTCTGCACAATGACAATAAAGTTGAATCTTAATCTTAATGTACCACAGGCACCCTCTTCTCACTCATCAAATATCTCCACCTCAGCTCCTCAAAATCACACTGCAGGTCTTTGTGAATACTGGACCCGAATTGTAAAGCGCCATACCTGCCAATATTAGCTGGTCTTAACCTTGCATATTACATCACTTTTATTTACATCTTTTTACAATGATGTGATAGTTTGTTATTTTTTTGTAATTACACTTTAAACTATTCTGTTTTGCCATGAAAATGACCTTTGGTGCTGACATGACATTACTTTCCATTCATCCATCCATCTGTCTGTCATCCATCAAATTATTTTGATGTGAATTTTGTCGTTTCTGCATTTTCACATTAAGTTTCTCTGAATTTTAGCATATGACCCAAACCCTGTCTGTCGCAGGACAGAGTCTAAAAGTCCTGAATTAATTCTTAACTAAATTCAGCATTTTGCATTTGAAGGGCAGTATAATTGCTAATTACATTTCTATTTAATCATTTAGTCAGAAAAGTCAAAGAGAATTAAGCATCATTTAATATATAATTAGTTCTTTAAACAGTTCCCATCTTTGTTTAAATTTTAGGTTCTTAATCTAATAAGTTATTGATCTTCCCATCTATTATATTTCCTTCCACTCCATCCTCATATTGTTCCTTATTTCTCTGCACTCCATCCTTGCATTCGTGTACTCTGATTTGTCCTTGTAATTTGCTTTATGTCTAGAAGTATATCGCTGCATATTATTTCTTAATAATGAAGGTAGTATACCAATAATAAGGTTATCAGGACCCAGTTCAATCTTATTATTATGTACAATATTAATCAGTTTATTTATTTCAATAGGTTATATTTTTAATATGGGGAATAAGTGTAAAATATAGGTGTAATGGGGCCATATGATCTTAACAATGTTATGCCAATTACAGACATCAAAACAAGTTGTATGAACTCCACATTACATTACATTACCTGCCCTACATTAAATCACACTTCTGCTGTTGTTTATGCCTTTACAGCATTTTCAAATTTCCTGTTCAACCTGTTAAATGTTAATAATATTGGGTAGTCACTTAGTGTCCAATGTCACATAAGGCATAAAAACCAAAAAAGCAAAACCAAGAGACCCAATGTACTGAACAACAGCAACAAAGGATGCCAAATATCAATGGCATCCATTTTTGTATCCCTGTTTTGTATTCAACTGACAAAATACACCAACGATGGCAGCTCCCGGGGGAGGGGCATTGGTGTTGTGAGGTAAAATTGCTTGTTTAAAATGTCAGTTTTTGACTGGAGTAATTATCTTGTTAATTATCAGGTGTTTGGACTGCGATTCAACGGCTGTGAAGCGATCAATTAACAAGCTGAAATCAGTCAGTGGAGGCATGATGAGACTAGACCTCTGAGAGCTGCGTGCATCCAGCTCGCGCAGGAAACTCACGACTGCCAAAACAGAGCTCTGGATCACTGACTGACTCAATCTTTTGGGATATTGATGTGTAAAAGTCTAAACGCTCCAATGCAAAAGAGAATTTGTATCTGCCAGTTGTCTCTAAATATTTATCTCTGCTTTGTTCCAACTTGGCAGAGCTAATCAACTTGACACGTAGCCTATCAAAGTAGATCAGGACAACAATATAAAACTAGGAGAAAGAAAGGCTTGGTGACACGTCTAAAAACATCTTTTGTTAATTTTTTATTTTCAGTCAGAAGAACCATCATTTCAACCAAACGTCAATGTTTTGAAGTAGATTTAAAATGTAAAAAATCAAATCAAATCTAGTAAAAAGCAATCAAGGCAGTTATTGATTAAATTAACACAATTTTAATTTACTTGTGACATAGTAATAAACAGCAATAGTAATCTACATATAGTAGATTTTTCCTAAAAAGGAGACTTTTGTTAACATTTTTGAGTGATGACGCAAATGAATCGCTGAACCAGAGTTTGGAATCAATTCACTGAAACAGACAGTTTGAACTGATTCATGGAAAAGAATCCAACTTATCAACCTACCTTAGGCACTATCCACATTAAACTGTTCTCATTCGGAAAATTTGGCAACATCATCGTTTTCCAAAGTATGCGGTAATGGCGAGCGCTTTCAAAACGCTCCATTTCCGGTGGAGAAAAACAACGTTCTAGTGTGGATAAAAGGTGTAAACTTAGCAAAATACATGCATTTTTAAACAAAACTGTTTAGTGTGGATGTGAGGCTACGTTTCGCTGTTAATGCCTCTTATCCACACTGGAATGGCATTTTCCTCCAACAAAAACGCTTTGTTTCAAAAATGCTCTACAGCATACTCTGGAAAATTATGATGTTAGGAAACTGAAAACAACGTTTTCAAGCAAAAACGTATAAGTGTGGATATGGCCTAATTCTGTTTTTGCAACTGAACACCAATAAAACTTCTCTGTCTTAACTAGTGGTCGACCAATTTATCAGCAAAGCCGATAAATCATTTGATATTCTGATTTTTGTTCACTGTCCTTTTCTGCTTATTGTGGCGCCGTTTTGTGGTCCGTTTTGCATAACGCGGCAGCTCATTTTAGCTTATCGTGGACCATTCGGCCCGTTTCGCAGCCGACCCACCGGCCCGTTCGGTTCTCCCGATGGCCAGTTTGATTGGCCCCGAAGTGCGTTGGCCCACCGGGAAAGTGCCGGTATGCCAAATTAACAGTTCAGCTTGTCCACTGCGTCTTCAGTGGCTCTGATGCTTGGAGTACATGAAGACTCTTACGTTCACTTTTACAGCCAACTTATACAGAACACTTATGACGCTTACTATGCTGAGACATCACTGTATCTGCTCTAGCACGGAATCTACTGTGTGTAGATCACTCAGGGGAGGAGGGTGGAGTCTGTCACCAGTTGTGGGCGAGGCCTGCTCTAACGTGACTTTAGAGCAGAAACAAAAACCGTTCATTTTAACACATTGTTTTGATTAATAGAAATATAAGAAAGAGGAGGGGGTGGACTATTAACATTGTAGGGTGGTTGTGTACACACACTGCCGACATGGTACAAATATCATGTAAAAGTGAATTTTGCATAATAGGTTCCCTTTAATATATCAGCATTATATTGGCCTACCAGCCACCCAACTCTCTGGATATCGGCATCAGCAATGAAAAAAAACGTAATGGTGGTCCACTAGTCTTAACTTCCAAACTTGCAAGGAAGAATTCCAACACGCACTTTCGGAAACTTAATGACCAAATAAAAAGCACATTAAAATGATAGTGATGTCCCCAGCAGAAGCATCGTAAATATATGACAAATATTGAATTACGCAGCCCTCGTTCAAACCACATCAAAGCTAGTTTCCATGCTACAAATCATAAAAAGATATGAAAGAGAGAACTATAAAATAATGTGTAAAAAAAACCCAATCTGCACAGTTTGGCTGTGTTTGAATGCCCCTAGCATTTTTGGGTGAACTCTTCCTTTAAAAAAACAAAAAGCAGTGCTGATTGTGAGCAGCAAAATAATGTCAGCTGTTCATCCAATCAGATGAATCTGGGAGTGGGATAAGCACAAGTACAGCGCATAATGACAAGCATATTGAATGATTATATTAGTGACGGTGTATGCAATCCATTGCTTCAAATGTACCTCCAACATCTTAGCTTGTTTCCTCACAAAGCCGGAATCCACTGAACATCAAAAATAGGCATGTTTTCCGGTTTGTCTGAAGATACAGGTCAATAGTGTATCTATAGCCATAGCCAAAAGGAAAGTGTTAGACCAAGAAAATTAACCACTTGGATTTAGGTTCTTTGACATGTCCACTTCTGCTATAGGAGACTTGGATTAACCTAATCACTTTTATCTTCAAAAACCTACCATCCAATTGTTCATCCAATGAACTGACCAAACACTTAAAATCTCTTCAACTACTGTATATCTGAGAAGTTCAACAGCTTATGGTTTGTTCAACAGCTTAATGGAAAACCAGACCTCTAAAATCACATTCCTAGAGTGGACACAAAAGAAAATGTTTATTAAATAAATGCTATGTGCTCACTTTTATTTAAGAGAGGGTGACTCATTGACCAGACGTGCATATAATACAGTAAACCAGAGTGTGTAAACAATAAATGAATAATAGACTAATATATTTACAAAGAGCTAAACGACCAAGTCAGGGGTAGGAAACCTTAGGTAGACCAAGTGAAAAAAGCAAATTATCACCCATAATCAACTGGAGGGTCTCGCCTGAGAAATCTGTTCCGATAGGATAGAGGACAGCAGGGAAAATCCAATGTTAAATGTAAATAATATAATGCAACTTAACATATAATCGTGCGTAGGTAGGATAGCAAAATAAATAGGCTAAACAACTTTTAAAAGCGAGGAGAAAACACTTTCCATTTCTTTTATTGTTGTCATCTAAGACTGTGCGTTCAATCAAACTCTACAGAATTTTGGCCCTTAGTCACTTGTCAAAAGCTAGCCAAATTAGGCAGATGCCAACATTGGCAGGTTGCATGACATGCTCTCAAAACTATGAGCTCACTTGCAATGAGGATAAACATGGTTTGTGCAGAACACAGAGTGTTCTGTGTGGTCAATTACTGGCTTCTGAGAGCATGAAATCATCAAAATTCAAAAGACATTTAGTAATGAAACACTTTAAGGTAGTTCATGGTAATATTGCACTGTATGATTTTGTTTGATTAACAATTTTTGTATTGTGTTGGGTCTCCATTTGATTTCCAATGTAAATTCCCAATGCAAAACGAGTAGAGAACCACGTCACATGTCCCTTTTGTCTTTTTGTTGCCTTTTCATCTCAAAACAATATGTTTTTAACTTAGGGGATGGTCCTGTATAAACTATTTTAATATAGGGATTGAGTATATAATTAACTAGGGATGATTTAAACTGATCTTTGGTGCCTTTGAACATGACAGGGTCTCCCGTGACCAAATAGAGTTCATCAGGGGAATGATTGTGTGAAGGAATGAAATGACAGTGATAATTACCTCTAATTAAACAACTGCAACCAACAGCCACATCAGAGCCATATTTTGCCTCAGAAAATGTCACTCTGGCTTGGCTGTGAATCGATTAAAAAATATGAATTAATTAATCACACATTTTTTTGTGGTTTTCATGATTAA
Organism: Xyrauchen texanus; assembly: GCF_025860055.1. Lineage (NCBI taxonomy): Eukaryota > Metazoa > Chordata > Actinopteri > Cypriniformes > Catostomidae > Xyrauchen > Xyrauchen texanus. Next base: position 7,109,384 of record NC_068316.1, read on the forward strand.
TCATAGTACATTATAAAACATTCAAATATAATCATGAATATATGTACTTAAGTAACACTTTACAATAAGGTTCCGTTTATTAACATTAGTTAACCACTTTAGTTAACATGAACTAACAATAAAGAATAGTTTTACAGCATTTATTAAACTTAGTTAAAAACTCTTGAAATGTTAATTGCAACATAAAGTAATACATTCTGGTGCTCAGAGCTCTGAAGCATCGGCCAGAAGGCAACAGTTCAAAAAGGTTGTGGGCAGGGGGATTTTTCTAGGCTTTATCCTCACTCTGGAAGTGTATAGTTCTTGAAGGGGGGGCAGGGGGCAACCAATAGTCCTCTCAGCAGAACAAACTGTCCTTTGTAGTCTTCTGATGTCTGATTTCGTATCTGAACCAAACCTGACAGTTATCGAAGTGCAGAGGACCGACTCAATGACTGCTGAGTAGAACTGTATCAGCAGCGCCTGTGGCAGGTTGAACTTCCTCAACTGACAAAGGATCTTTTTTGTAATTTTTATTATAATAATGATGACAAACAAATTCTCAAAATATAAATATACACGTTCACATACTTTTTGCAGGACAGGGTCTGTTCAGTTCTATTGTTTGTTCCGCACCTGATCAGCCTGAATGTACCTCACTATTTTTGAAAGCTTATATGTTTGTGATCTTTTATAGAGAAAGCAAGGTATATGAGCAACTCTTAATATTTCAACTTTGAGCATTTATATTGTGTATTAAAGAACTTTATTTTGATGAGAAATTATAATAAGCATTTTGCTCAAATATTTTTTCAGAAAATAACATTTTCTCTAATATTTTGTCATTTATGTTTTGTTATATCAAATAGAGATTATATAGAATCGTGAATCTCATATCGTATAACGAACCAAATCACAAGATAACCATGTCTAATGTAACCATCCCTAATATATACAGACATAAATTTAAATATCACTATCACTTTTCTGGTTAAAAATGCAGTAACATCTAAACCGCATGAACTGCCTTTTGCCAAGATACACAATAATAATAATAAAAAAGAAATAATTATAAAGAGAGAAGGAAATGTCACATGCTCAGATGTACAGTGATGTATATGATCTGATGTCTGAACGGCTCGTGACCTTTAACCTTGATGGACCCATAAAGCATAACTCCCCCAAGCCCTACTCAAACACACATGCACACAGACACATTTCCTCCCAGCTCTACACATACTCAGTCATTCACATCTCTAGCATTATCCTGCCTAAACATCAAAGCCTGATAAACCCAGACATTCTCACACATACACATGTCAAGACACACGGTGAGAAGGCCAGAAAAGGCATCTGCTGCTGGCTGTTTATGTCTGTGTGTGTGTGTGTGTGTGTGTGTGTGTGTGTGTGTGTGTGTGTGTGTGTGTGTGTGTGTGTGTGTGTGTGTGTGTGTGTGTGTGTTTTGAGCACACACTGTCTGGATCACAGTCATTACTGACTGGTTAGTGCTCCTTCTTTGTATTGTCTCTGGTTAATGTCAGCAGGGGACGTTTTAGCAAATTTTTTGTGTGTGTCACCCAAACTCAAATATGACAAACATACCCCTACAGACACAGAGATAGAACACACTTTCACAAATATCAGGAGACTTTCCCTTACAAAAAAGTACTGGTTCCATGTTACTGTAATGGTAAGATGGTGGATGGTTATTCTATAGTACTTTTTATATACCATAGAACCCAATAGCTTGCATATTCATGTAACATGGTATTTGCATGGTACTCCAAGGGATTTCAAAGAATATCATGGTACATGTCCAAAAACCTATGCTATTAACATACCAAGGATTTTGAACACTGCCATGATAGCAATGCCATAGTATTCTATGAAGTGCCTTAGAGTACAATGAAAATACTATCTTGTACGAAAATGGAATTTCCACCTGATATAATCACTGTACAGTGGAACATTCAGCATACATTGTTGTAAGGCTCCTCGTATGCTAATGTATAACTCGTATGTTCATTCACTTGTGGTAATGAAAGAAAACTGCAGTTTATTTCTTACTGACAACCAGTAATTAAACTCTGCTGCCAAGCATTTGTTCTCTCCAACACAAACAACATCAGAAAAATGTGACCAGACCTATGCACAACAGATGTGGATCTGCTGACCGTAAACACAATGTGCACATCTGGTTTCAACTGAATTTTAGTAGAAAAAACTTCAGTGTAGCACATTGTTAGCAAACAGTTGTATTCACTGATTTCAATTCCCTGCTAATGTTTCATGTTGATTATCTTACCTCTGTGATGTCTTCTTATATTTTCGCCTGAAAAACAACAAAATATGAATGTTTTAGTTTGTTCACAACTGAAACAAACTAATTCCAACAAAACAACCGTTTTACAACAAAACTACAACTGTTTACAACTTGCTCACAATGATCAGAGTAGGAACAGACCAAAAAGTAAAATCAACCAATCTGCCGTAGCACTTAAATCAAATTTATGCTTTCCTATTTTCAAACATGGTGCATAAAGACATGTCGCACCAGGTTTGATGTCAGTGAACATGTTTACATGCACACCAATATGCTGATAACCAAAAATCTGCTTATTAATAAATCACAGACCATCATCAGGTTATTCAATGTTTTTGACATCAAAACGCAAACAGTCATGTGCAAACCATTTGCGCACATTAGATAATCAGATAAGAATGCTGGTAAAGGTGTTTCTATCAGGAAGACATGCAGGCTTGAGTGAGGTTTAAGATGCCATTTATTTGATGAATATAAAACAGAAATATAATGTCTCTCTTTGGCATAGGCCCTATCTGGCGGTCCGAGGGAGTTGTACTGGGAACCGTCATATCCTGCCGGAGATAGGAGGCAGGGGCGAGGAGCCTACCCACCCCCCGTGCGGGACGGGGCTCAACTTGTGGTGGTGGTGTGGTGGTGGAGGTTGCCGTGTTAGCACACTGAAACAGCAATGTGATAGATTGTGAGCAGACTTATAAAGCAATGGCTTACATGCGATTGGCTAGGAATTACCCAGCTAATCATGTGATGATGTACAGCTGCTAGGCTTCCCGCTAGAACTACGCTGCACTTACATTTACTTGCAATGCAAAATATGGTAATGGACAACAATAAACCTGTGCTGATAATGTTTTGCTTAAACAGTTTATGACTTTACCTTGATATAGGGAAGACATTCAAGGAGTTTACATGAAACATTGACGGCTTAATAACAATGATCGGTGTAAGAACATGTACAGTTGAAGACAGAAGTTTACATACACCTTAGCCAAATACATTTAAACTCAGTAAACAATAAGTTGCTGGAATTTTGGCTCAATCCTCCAAACAGAACTGGTGTAACTAAGTCAGGTTCGTAGGCCTCCTTGCTCACACATGCTTTTTCAGTTCTGCCCACAAACTGTCTATCGAATGGAGGTCAGGGTTTTGTGATGGCCGCTCCAATACCTTGACTTTGTTGTCTTAATCCATTTTGCCACAACTTTGGTGGTATGCTTGGGGTCATTGTCCACCAGTCCCTCCCGCAGCAAAGCACCCCCACAACATGATGCTGCCACCCCCATGCTTCATGGTTGGGATGGTGTTCTTCAGCTTGCAAGCCTCACCCTTTTTCCTCCAAACATAACAATGTTCATTATGACCAAACAGTTAACATTTTGTTTCATTAGACCAGAGGATATTTCTCTAAAAAGTAAGATCTTTGTCTCCATGTGCACTTGCAAACTGTAGACTGGCTTTTTTATGGTGGTTTTGGAGCAGTGGATTCTTCCTTGCTGAACAGCCTTTCAGGTTATATCGATATAGGATTTTTTTTACTGTTTTACTGTGGATATAGATACTTGTCTACCTGTTTCCTCCAGCATCTTACAAGGTCCTTTGCTGTTGTTCTGGGATTGATCTACAATTTTCGCACCAAACTATATTCATGTCTAGGAAACAGAATGTGTCTCCTTCCTGAGCGGTATGATGGCTGCGTGGTGCCATGGTATATATACTTGAGTAATATTGTTTGTACAGATGAACACGGTACTCTCAGGCATTTAGAAATTGCTCCCAGGGATGAATCAGACATTTGGAGGTCCACAATTTTTTTTCTGAGGTCTTGGTTGATTTATTTCGATTTTCCCATGATGTCAAGCAAAGAGGCACAGAGTTTGAAGGTAGGCCTTAAAATACATCCACAGGTATACCTCCAATTCAGTACACCTCCTATCAGAAGCTAATTGTCTAAAGGCTTGACATAATTTTCTGGGGTTTTCCAAGCTGCTTAAAGACAGTTAACTTAGTGTATGTACATTTCTGACCACATTGTGACATAGTCAATTAAAAGGGAAACAATCTGTCTTTAAAAATAAATTTCAAAAAATTACTCATGCCATGCACAAAGTAGAAGGCAATTAAACGCCTTGCTAAAACTATAGTTTGCTCATTTTAAAGCTGTGAAATGGTTAGAAAATTAGTTTTAATGACTTCAACCTAAGTGTATGTAAACTTCTGACTTCAACTATATGTAAACACACTCAATGATGTAACTAATCACATGCCAAATTTAACAATGCGCAAATAGGATTTGAGAGCTAAGGCCGAGGGTAATATTTTCAGTGAATCATATGGATTACTTTAATAGCTTTTTTGACATTCTGCAAAATTTCTAGTGTGCTCCACGAAAAAAAAGAAAAAGTAATATGGATTTGGAATGACATGAGGGTGACTAAATGATTGTGTGATTACATTTTTAGGTGAACTTTCCCTTTAAGGTACCAAACATGAACGTTTCTGTGCAAAAGGAAGAACATGACTCATGACAGACATCTTGACATTTGGTCGTCTAAATAGTAACTATATTTAAGGGATAGTTCATGCAAAAAGGAAAAATTCTCTCATCATTTACTCACTCTTATGCCATCCCAGATGTGTTTGAATTTCTTTCTTCTGCTGAACACAAAAATATATTTTAGAAGAATATTTCAGCTCTGTAGGTCCATCCAATGCAAGTGAATAGTGACCAGTCCTTTGAAGCTCCAAAAATCACATTCTGAAAGTGAAAGTGGAGATTTATAGTAAAAAAGGACTTAAATATGAATCTGTTTCTCACCCACACTTATCATATCGCTTCTGAAGACATCAGATTAAACCACTGGAGTTGTATGAATTACTTACAGTAGATGGTGCCTTTATGTGATTTTTAGGGCTTCAAAAGGTGTGGCCACTATTCACTTGAAATGTATGGACCTACAGAGCTGAAATGTTCTCCTAAAAAACTCTGTTTGTGTTCAAAAGAAGAAAGAAAGTCATATACATTTTGGATGGCATGAGGATGAGTAAACAATGAGAGAATTTCCATTTTGGGGGGAACTATCCCTTTAATGCTCACTCTGCTTAGCACATAGAAAGGAAGAGTCACGTTATTTAAAGTAGCGCTTAGTAAACTGTTTTAACTGCAGCATTTCTTAAGTCAGACTGACTCTCTGATTGGTCAACACTGATATTGATGACATCACCTTCAGCAGAGGATTTCTTAAGAAGGTAGGCAAACACAATGGCTGCCATTTATGTGATGGGCAGAAAAAGCAATGATCTTATTCATAACAGACACAAGTTTAATTAGAACGTTTCAGTCTTGATTGAATGAGGCAGGCTGGTTAGTATGTCTGCTATGGTTAACCCTTAGCATTCTGTAATGTTATCTCTCTTTTTAAGATTTGAAAGCAACAGCAAAGGAATATGGACTTAAATTGCAGTCTGTTCCTCACACAAAGCTATCATATTATAAACTACTTTATGGTACTTTTATGGTGGTTTATGTTTAAATTTTTGGAGCTCAACAGTCCCTGGTCACTAGAGCAAGGCCAACATGTGTTCCACTGAAAAAAGGAAGTCATACTGATTTGGAACAACATGACAGTAAGTAAATGATGACAGAATTTTCATTTTTGGGTGAACTATCCCTTTTAGGAAATGTGAGTGATTGGTTTACATACAGCGTTGTGAAAATGTGCATCCACCCTTAACCTCTCCCCTCAACTTCCTGTCGGTCAACATCCTTATATTCATCATCATCATCATCATCATCATCATCATCATCATCACTTACCCTGTATATTCTAAATGTTTGTTCCTGCCCAAAATGTCTCTCTCTCTCTCTCTCTCTCTCTCTCTCTCTCTCCCTCTCTCTCTCTCTCTCTCTCTGCACATTTGATGTCAGTTTTAGGTCTTAATGTGCAGAGCCTTTATTATGTCCTTAAACTTTTATAGGTGTGTGTTTTTCTCTGTGACCAATGGTGTCGACAACGGTCTCATTTCCCCTAGAGCTGCCAATTTAATTCCTAATAAGCTCAATAAATCAGGCTTAAAAGGGGAAAAAAGTCTGGAAACAACACAAATTTGCTTTCCTTCAGTTCCGCACTGCCTTTCGCCCTACTCGTGTCCGGTAGCGTTATCACAACGTTGATGGCCCTTAAATTTGTTTCAGGACAAATGGCAGCTGTCTGGTTTCTCCCATCTGGGATCAGGGACTGCAGGCTGACAGTTACTCCATCGTCAGGGCAAATGCAGTTGTCATAAATCTAGGATGAGTCCTGGAGGATATTTTTCTGTTTATAACCGGGATTAGCATTCAAAAGCTTAATGTGGAATGACATAGCGAGGGATTAGATCAATCCCTTTAATAACAAACAATAAAATCCCGTTGTGAGAACATACACAGTCAATGTTTTCCAAATAACGTTAGAATAAGTTATTCTTCTTATTCATTGGCAAGTAGGAAAGTTGCGGCACATAATAATGTTTCAAGCTGAGCTTCCACAGCACTTGTAATGTCGTGAGACACTGAACATATGCGTCTTCCCTCTCGGCTGTTTGCAACATTATGCTCATTAGCACACTGTAAAACCTGTAAATTTGCAGTTGTTATTTTAAGGAGCTATTTCTACCTGATATGGCACTTAGAAAATACATTTGTTGGTAACCTAATATAGTCAGGTTGATTCAGTCATATTAAATATTATTTTGGAGACAAATGAGCAATGATATGCTTAAACTTGGCAAGCCTGGTTTCAAATCAATCCACTTCAAATGGTGCTAAACTGAAAACACTTCTAATGAAAGATGTGGTGTAATTTGTGTCTGGGAACTGAGCCACACATGAAGAGGATGTTTGTATTGAAAGTGACCTGTTCACCCTGACCCAAATCTCACTTTCATAAATATGCCTGCATCAGATTCTACAAACAAACACAGAAACTACAGTAAAAAGTAACAGTTTACTTCACAATAGCAGTTTTTATTATGAAATTGTATTATTCATATTGTGTTATTGCATATATTAATTTATTAATTATTTAAAAAATATTAATATTACTTTTCATATTTTGTACTCATTTATTCTTCATAATGTATAATTTTTAATGTCACAATAATACATTTTATTATTAACATTGTGTTATTGCATAAATCTATTAATAATACATTATTTTACTTTATTTCATTTTACTCTTAATACTCCTTTACTTAATTTATTATTTGCAATGTTTAATTCTTAATGTCACAACAATAATACTTTTCATTATTAACTTGCATTAATAATATTGTATTATTACATACATTTATTAATTTTACTTGTTATATTCTTTTACACATTCATTATTCGTAATGTATTATTTTTAATATGTGTTATTTTATATTATATATTATAGACATATTTATATATTTTATGTTATATATTTTTTTATTTCACAGTTTACCTCACAATAATAATTTTTTTTATTTATTTATTGCTAAAAATATAATAAAAACATCTTACTGTGTTTTTTATTTCCACTGAAAGTTTATCTCACAATAATTACAATATTTTTTTTTATTAAACATAAAAATAAAAATAATGACATTATTTAAATGATTTTCTTTTCTTTTTTTTTCTTTTTTTTTTTTTTTTTGGCTTCATTAATGACTCTTTTGAGGAATCGCCAACTGCAATAAAACACATTCTGTTTGCTTTTTCAGTAACATTCAATAGCAGATTAATAAACATGTTGCTCACTCATGCACACAAACACAAAGTATGAAACTCTACTCACAGTCCTCGCAGTCTCAGCCAGATCTTCTCAATCTGCTCTGGTTGCAGATACTTCAAAGAGTTGTTCTCGAAATCCTCAATCTCTTTGGTGGGCGATTCCATGTCGAAAAAGTGAACCAAGCAAAACGACATGAACAAGTTGGTATCCGGCTAGCAGCACAGACGCAGAGGCAGTTTTTCAGCACGATCGCAACGGCAGCAGCAGAGTCTGTCACAGAGACAGCTGTAGCGCGTCCCTCATCCTCTCTCTCTCTCTCTCTCTCTCTCACTCTCTCTCTCTCTCTCTCTCTCTCTCTCTCTCTCTCTCTCTCTCTCTCTCTAGTGGTTGTTGTCTTGCTTCACCAGATTTGGTCAGGTGTACATAGAGAAGCGTGTATGGCAGGACTGCAGGGGGCCGCTCTCTCACCCTCATGAATATAAGGCAGAGGGAGATAAAGGAGGAGGAGGGGAGGGGATTAAACAACCGCTGTTGAACTCTGTATCACAGTTTCAGAGAAAACCAATGCAACAGAATGCATTATTTGGGATAAGAAGAGAGAATTAGAGTATAGATTATAGTAGAGAATCTTGAGTATAAATTATTGTGTCTGAGAGACAGACAGAACGATTAGGAGAGAGAGATACTTCTATGGTGTGTCAACAGAACAGGAAGATATGGTGATGTATATATATTCAGGGTTCACACCCCTTTAGACTAATGAATTGCCATGTATTTTCCATGGCTTTTCCATCCGCAATTATACTGGACATTGGGCTAACACCAAACACGTCCTTTCGTTAAAAAATGCTAGACGCAGTGCCACAAGGTAGACAAGCTTTTAACTTGACTTGCTGTCTTAAGATGCAGCACAATGGTCAAAGATGTCAGTCTAGTGCATTTTTACATCGGAAAAAACTTGAAACAGCATTGATGCAAAAATAGAGTTCAGTGTGAATGGCCATGTTTAACATAATTTTATAGACATTGTACTCAAGACAACAAAAACGTATACTCACTATAGAAATTTGCACTAATATGCACCATGACGTGCAAAGATGTTTTTTTTAGTTTTCCATGATGGACACTTTATACTCAACGTATTAAATTACTCAATTAATGTAATAATTTGTATTACTTTAAAGAGTTTAATGCACTAAAGCACGTGATCATAGTCAAATTTCATGCATTATAATGTGTTATAATGCAATATACTGTACATTTAAAAGACATCATGAAATAAAAACTTAAAACACTATATACTTTCTTAAAAAAAATATTTCATTCATTATTCGTTATCTGCCATCAAAATGAAATAACTTGCTCCACCACTAAAATGACATGCCCCTTCACTCCAGCCACCAGTCATATTGAGACCACTTTTCACGAGACAATCAATCACCGACGGGCAAAACCAAGTCCCTCCCCTTTTTTCTGGCTGAATATCATGTTTCAATCACAAATACGTCACATTAGAGTAAAAAGTCAAATTGTTTGCAAACGCCATTTCATGTTGACTTTAACGAAACGAAGATGAATAAATACGAATTATTATGTTTTATAATAAATCTTTCTCAGCTAAAAAAAAATACAATGAAACCACATCATATTCTGTACTGACAGTATCCATCAAACTCTTTCCATAAGGTGACAATTATGGAAAATTACTAAAATACACTGCATTAAACATAAACCCTGATATGTCTGAGCTGTAATCACCACTGAGCGTAAATCACACAGCAAAGAAGCAGATGGTCAGTACAGAGATCGTATCTCTGACTAGAGAACAGTTCTAAATGGAACTAGAAGTGGAAATACAAATTATATCATTACAACAACAAATGTAAACACAATGTAGTGGTGGAGCAGAGGGCGGAAATGGAAAACCCACAGTTAAACCAAGACGGCATCAATAACCGACTGCACTTTAGAATAGCACACAATTAAATGGAGCCGTTCTGTTGATGGCTCATAAAGATAAAAAATAACTGACCAGAATCCATTAGCATCTGCCACTCAACAGCACATCAGCTTGGTTAGGATTCCCCTTTGATGTTGATATGGAGAGGATAATTAATAATTAAGGGTATTGAATTATTTCATCCAAGGTTAAGTGCATGTATATGCAATTGTGGGCTATGAGCATTTTTGCAGAGTGTTACAGTATATTGACCAACTACAGCCACTCTTCCAACATCAGGTTTCCACCTGGTATTACGATGCGTTACGGGTGATCCGATCACATGTGGTCAGGGGAGACACATCGCTGTTTACACCTGTTCACTTAAATGCGTCTCCTGTGACCACTTGTGTTCAGATTTGAGGGGAGGGTCTCCATCTGTACATTTTGGATCTACCACTCTCAAATGTTAGTCTGAAGCCCTGTATGCATATTCATGTGCATTGTTTTTTAAATTTCACTGATCACAACAAAACTCTGTAGGCCTTTCTTTCCATATCTTTTGGGAATCAGACAACACTGGTCACGCTAAAGATTCAAAAGTTCATAATAATTATTATTTCAGAAACTGCACTAAACTGGTCACACTCTATGTTTGGCATTGTAGATTCGAAAGAACTGGTTCATGAGAGTCAGTAGTTTGGGATTTGGACCACACTGGTTGCTTTGTGTATTTCGCACTATAGGTTCAGACAGCTCTGCCTGAGAATGCAGCTGGAAACACTGTCGGAATATGTTTGTACCATCCGAATAGGTTGGAAAATGCATGTTAACTAAAGGAACAGTAAACAGAATCGAAACCTATGAAAATCATACAGTTCCGGTACATTACTTCCAAATTAGAATAGGAAACTCACTATGACTTTCTTTACTCTTCCATTGCATTGTTTTTCCACACAATGAAAACGAATGGTGACTGAGTTTAACACTCTACCAAACATCTCCTTGTGTGCTCCATAGAAGAAAGTCAAACGGTTTTGAAGTAACATAAAATAACTAAAGAGCACCATGGTGAAAGGGAAAGTGTTATAGTAACATATAGAGTTGTCAGGCCCACGAAATCCAAATCAGAGGATAAAAACGTGAAGAAAAAAAAAAACATTCTTAAACTACTGGGTCATTATATATCCAATGGAAATGACTTGTGAAAACTCAAGGGTACCACAGAGCCAAAGGACACAAATGCAATGGCGGACAGGACAAGCTAATTAACATCCAGTCAGCTCATGAATTATTGAGTTTTTAATCCTGCCCGCTCACAGTCTGGCTGCACTGGGCAGGTCAGGTGGCTTGTGTGTGTGTGGGGGTGGGGGGCACTCATTTCACGTAACAAGCCCCCTTAACATGACAGCCTCTGGTCTTTTAGATTTGTAGGTAAGAGGAAAAAAATACTCTTCAGGCCTCCTTTGTAAATGAATGAAAGCATAAACAACAGGTGATCTTTTAGATCACCCGACATGCAGTTGCTCTCGGTAGACTGAAATTTCTTTGGTGAGCAATACGCAAAGGGAGGCATTTGAAAGATAAACCCAAACTAAAATATGTATGCTGTTTCACCACACTATAAACTCTAGCTCTTTTCTTAATGTGCCTAGAAGAACCAACAGAGCACACGGTGTGTTTCCAGAAGTAAAAAATCCAATATTTCTTTCCATTTAAGGGGAGTTGGTTATTAAAGCTGATGCAGTTAATTTCTGCCCCACTAGCGCCACCAAACGGAATTGCAAATTAGACAGTTTTGCAAACAGGTTTCTAAAAAGCCCCGTCTTTTTCAAACAAACAGGTAGTCCCACCCCCAACTCTCACCATTGGTCGAGTCAATGTTATTGTCGCTCTTGAGACGGGTTGCTCAAAACAGACAGAGAAATGTATGTTCTTGCCCTTATATTATAGTGCAATGCCATAAGCACAGGTAAGACCATGGATAGCTCCTCATTTTTGAAGTCTTTCTAAAAACTGTATTATAGAAATAATGTGTTAATTACATTAAGTTTGATTTCACAAAGCACCTTAAAGTAAAAAAATTAATAAATCTGCATAGAATTCAAAAGGTTTCATATACTTAGATGGTGACAAATAACCATATCCAATGTAAACATGAAACGCAATTAAAACATTATGTTATATATTAAGTTAATGTAATAAACCAACTTCAAGCATATGGATGACGATATACGTCAGTCACCACCAAAGACCATGTTTGACCCAGGAAAAACCCTGGATAGTGCGATTTAGCATCAAAGATTTCTCCAGTTTTGAAGTACATAAACATAGAAATCTGAAAAATAGAAAGAATTGATCTATTTAACGGTATAGTTTGCACAAAAGTGTTTTTCTGTGGAATACAACAGGAGAAATGTGATGCTGCTTGCTTACATACAATAAAAGTAAAAAATATCCTTGTGTTCCTTAGAAGAAAGAAAGTCATAAAGGTTTGGAAAAACATGAAGGTGAGTAAATAAATACAGAAATGTCATATCTGGGTGAACTATACCTTTAAGTGATTTATTTCACTGCAGTTTTAATCCCCTCTTTCAAACACAGCCAAAAAATAGTGTTGCCCGAACTGGCACCTGTCCTGCCGTTTCCTTGCATTCCAAACGCCGGCCTTTACGATCCCCCTCAATCTTGCTTTCATTCACTAAGTTCATTCTATTCAGGGCTGCGCTCAACTGGAAAATTAGGTTTCTCCACTAAAATGAGCTCTGCCTGCTACAGACCTATCAGAGAGCCGGCAGAAAGCTCAGTCTAAAAGAGAAACCCTAATCGAAAGAAAACTGAGGTGCGAGGGGCCATTTGGACAAGATGAGAATGGGACATCCACCTGTGTACAATACGCTCCCATGCGCCACAGCTAAAGATCGGAGGTGTTCAAAGGTCAAATCATCCATAAGTCAGGAGAAGCATCGGGGACAGCTAATGTCAGAAGAAACAATCATGCAGCGGTCTCGCACCCTCACATGTGATGAGTTCATTCAGAGGAGACGAACCTCGGCCTGCTGTGTTACACATGAATTTACTCCAGAGAGTGGGGAGAATGAAAAAATGAAAAGAGACAGACAGAGAGAAAAAAAAATTAAGGGAGAAATTAATCGAAACAAGTTACTATACAAGTCTATATTTTACGTGGCTTATTGTACGTGTCACAGCAGTTTGCTTTCATACTAATCATGAGTAGAAGGACAGATTATCAGATTATAAACACTTACTTTTCACCCTGTTCCAACCAATGCTATCTTATGATGTCAACACACTTTTAATATAGTGCATGACTTTTAAGGCAATGCATTTTAGGGCTCCAGACTGCAACGTAATGGTCACATTTTGGGACTAAATTTAGTAAGAGGTCTCTCCGTTGCCCTACTCTTATTTATTAAGCACTGCCACTCACTGCTGCACATGTGAAACACCAAAAGCTAAATACTCCAAAAATTGGGTGAGCGCAACAATAAACTTGCTCTGCACTTGAAGTGGTAAACACAGCACAAATTGCGCAACCCATTTGAAATAACACAGAATTATCAGTAATACACAAGGGAACCTTAAAGGCTCTGTGTTGAAGCTAGTTGAAACCATTTAAAACAGACCTGACATTGTAAACCACAAAGGAAATGTAAACAGGAAAACATTGTGTCATGCAAAACAGTCATTAAAAGGCTTTTTTAATCCACACATCACTACCCTTACTGAAATTGACTTTGCAGATAACGTAGTAACACTAACTGTAGAAACTCTAGTGTTTTGGAAGAAATATTGTATGCATTTAAAGTATAATAATGGGTGAGTCTTTTTCCCTCCCGCAATACTCCTTCTGTGGCTCCTGAGTCCTGTAATTTGTGGTCCTCGTTCCAGCCGAAAACCTCGTTCTGGGAACAGAAATCATTTGAGTACCATGAAGCGGGGTTCAGAGCTTACAGAACTGTTCACGCTGGCTCCGAAGAGTTTTCCTTGCTCCCAGCCGAAAACCTCCTTCTGGGCACGGAAAGCATTTGAGTACCATGAAGCGGGGTTCAGAGCTTACAGAACTGTTCACTCTGGCTCCAAAGAGTTTCCCTCACTTCCAGCCGAAAACTTCGTTCTGGGAAAGAAAATAATTTGAGTACCATGAAGCGGGGTTCAGTGCTTACAGAACTGTTCACTCTGGCTCCAAAGAGTTTCCCTCACTCCCAGCCGAAAACTTCATTCTGGGAACGGAAATCATTTGAGTACCATGAAGCGGGGTTCAGTGCTTACAGAACTGTTCGCTCTGGCTCCGAAGAGTTTCCCTCACTCCCCACTTGCCGAGATAAAGATGATGTTCACAACACTGTTACTTTTTGTGCTGTTGTTGGCACCATGCCACTGCCTAGCCACACATACTGATTCAGACAGACAACACTGCTGTTTTTGCTCACATAAACAGCTGGGAGCGAGTGCGGACGCGTCCAAGGTTTAACATGGCGTGCCAGCTTCTCTTTTGGTGCGAGAAGCATCTCTTGTCTATGCGTCCGATGCACGTCCAAGATTACCTGAACTGCGGTGCAAACTTGTTTTTGCATCAGGGGATCAGCCAGAAAGACCGTTCTGAGGATTTGGGAGGTACAGTATTTGGGGAAGCCGAGATGGACCTGTTTGCCTTCTTGGAGACCATGCACTTCCTCTGGTACTCAATGACTAAGGCTCCGCTGGGCTTGAAAGGACTAGCTCACAAATGGCCAGTGAAACTCAAGTATACATTCCTTCCCATTCATGTGCTACACCAATTGTTGTGCAAAACCGTGCTGTTGGTTGCGCCCAAGTGGCCCAAACACCCTTGGTTCCCAGAGCTGGTTGAGCTAACGTTTATTATTTTCACTGGTGGATGATAAAATGGGTAAAAAATACATCAAAATTGAAAAAGGGCTCCATATCTAGAGACCTATAATACGTCCACACTAATCCATTTGAAACCTCCATTTCCAGTTTCCTAAAGTCATTGTTTTTAAAAGTGTACAGTAATGGAGAACATTTTTTGCTACTTTTCAGTGGAGGACAACGCTGTTCTAGTGTGGATGAGAGACGTACACATAGCTAAATGAAGGTGATTTCAAACGTATTAGTGTAAACGTGCCCTTTTAAATTGGGAAAGAAAGCAGCCACCTAGCCATAACCCAGAACACCCTAGCAACCACATACAGTAGCAACACCCTGGTAACCACCCTAGTTTTAATAAGACAATTTGAATTTTTTCCATTAGAAACTGTAAAAATAATCAGAAAATTACACCACTAATTATTAACATTTTTAACAACAAAAAAATCCATATTTTTCCAAGTCATTTTGATCTGTAAAATGTCATATAATGCCAACATGCATTCCAATAACTGAAATCAAGAACCTGTTTAAAAAATAGATTTTTTAAAAATCTTCCAAAAGATTTTTAGATTAAATGAAATTTTTAGATGAAATGAAAAAGATTCCAGCAGGATTGTCTGTGATAATCCAATTTAGAGACTGTAAAGGTGAACATGTCTGTCATAGGGTAAAGTCACATTTTAGTAAATTGGAATAATGAATACGACTGACACTCCAATCTATGAGGGTCACCCTGAATCAGTTCAACTAGTCACACATTTTTTAGATAAGACTTATGGAGGAGCAGCCCTGTCAATCGTAATGTCCTACCCTCTAAAAAAAAACAACATAAGATCAGACTGGTCTTTTCCAATCACTGACTCAAAGGTGGTTCCATGGTACAAACACTCTCCTCACCATTTTAATGAATGCCTCACGCACACCTCCTCATCAACCATTTTAGCTCCTCGCTCATGACATGCACACAGATACAAACTCACAAACATCCCAAAAATCTCATTGTTCTTTAAACAATTCGTCACTCTTAAAGATTAAGTGTGACATTTCTGAAACATGCCACTAGAGTCATCCATCAGATTTGCAATATTTATGGGCCAATTACTGACCAAATTAAAACCATCAAAATATGGGTCAAAGGCATGAAAATGAAGGCTATGAACCTGCGCTCGTTAGTCAAATTTACAGGGACTTTGACATCGAACACATAATTCCACTTCACTTTTAAATTCTTTCTCTGGAATGAGGGGTGGAGCTTAACCACGCCATATCTTAACATTTTATCATGTCATGCTCAGACAGGCTTGTTCCCATCTGGGGCGCCTTCTCACCTGCAACCCATCACCTTACCCACCAAATGTGTCTTCCCAAGCGCCCCGAGTGCACAATAACACATTGATAGAACATTAAGGATTCAATGGAGCACAGTTTATGGGGGATATTTATAGCAGACAGAGCCTGGTGCTGACGTCATGGCTAATGCCATACAGTCCCCCCCTCTCCCTCCCTCCCATCCTCTCACTGGGTGATTAATGAGGAGTCGATCACTATACAAAACATCACAGTCCACCGGAGTCTTCCTGTTTAACACAGCAAGGCACACCAGCACACAGCTGAGTCCAAAATACCACACTGTTCCATCAGTCACTTCCCTGTCGTTCCCTTTCATGCAGTTTCTGACAACCATGCAAAACTTGTTCGGGATACGCTGGGATTGTACTGGATTGGGAAGATTTACTAGATCGCTGTAGAAGTAGGTTATATGGCATAGAGAAAAGGAAAAATTTGCACTTTATTTTTTATGGCCAAATTTGAAAATCTCAGGAAAATGAAAAAATTAAATACTTTTTGTCTTACCAAATGGGGTAAATTCTCACAATGGAGCCTCTCATTAAAGAGCAAAACCAAAACCGTTATAGTACTGAAATGTTGCCCCCAAAAACTAAAAACAACTGTGGCAGCGGGGGCGTGGTCAAGCGCCCGTCCGGGAGAGAAAAGCGGTAAGGGCGCTCACACCTGAGCTAAAATGATGACTAACACCTGTGTCTAATTTCAGTAACATGAGGAGAGCGGCATAAAAGGGCAGCAGTGACAGAGCATGGGAGCGGAGAACCCGTCCAAGGAAAACCCCACAACACTGTTATTGTATGAACGAGAGAAATAAAAAGCTTACCCTTTAAGCTGACACCTGTTTCCATCCCTTCCTTTGGCGGCTGTCACAACAACTTTCTTTCTTTCATGGAACACAAAAGGAAATGTTAGGCAGAATGTTAGTTTCAGTCACCATTCACTTTTATACAAAGCCCGGTAGTTGCACATGCTCGCCAGAGAGAAGAGCAGATCATGATCGTGAGCTGGTTCCATTACACTCGTGCGATGTAGATGCGTGCAGATGAGAAGCATTTAGCTGATTGTGAGATTATCATTAAATCTGCCTCGGCAGTCCTAAATATGTTATCACTTCAGCGGCCGCCGAAATATCTTCAATGGGAGAACCATGGCATTGTTCTTTCTCTGCTGTCCGCGAGCGACTCAGTCTGAATAGACCTGCGACCCACTTTTGGGTGGGGACCCACCAGTTGAGAAACACTGCTTTAACTCACACACACACTCACTTATGTCAGACCCCTCACCTCGCTTCTCTCTGACATTTTCTCCACTGCATGTGTGTGTGTGGTGCAAGTTGACGAGTCTGACAGGCAGTCGAGGAGGAAAGGAGATGCGCAAGCGCATGTGAGATTCTCCGTCTGGTTGCATTTTTTTTCAGTGCTGTATATAAGCGAATGTACATGGTATGAAAACCGTCGATTTTCATACTGTGGTATACCGTGAAACCGGTATACCACTGCAACCCTAGCTCCAACCAGTCTGGCCATTCTCCGTTGACCTCTCTCATCAACAACACATTTCCTGCCACAGACTGGAACGTTTTTGTCACCATTCTGAGTAAACTCTAAAGACTGTTGTTCGTGAAAATCTCAGGAGAACAGCAGTTACAGAAATGCTCAAACCAGCCCGTCTGGCACCAACAATCATGCCACGTTCGAAGTCACTGAGATCACATTTTCCCCATTCTGATGGTTGATGTGAACATTAACTGAATCTCCTGACCCATATCTGCATGATTTAAGTTGACAGCTGCACTCTCATCGAAGCAGATATATCACTCATCCTGGACCAGCAACTTCCATTTGTGCTTAAAAATGAAAATGAATAGCATGGCATAGATTCATTTTAAATAATAATGAAATACTATTAAATGATTTACAATGCTTAAAAATAATAATAATAATGTAATCTGTTGAAGTAATAGTATTGAGTGTGTTTTGATGGAGAACTAATATATATATTTTTATTTTTTTTGTGCTTTTAAGAGATTTTTTATAAGGTTCTAAAGAAAGAAACTGAAAAACTGAGATACTCCTTTAAACTATAGAACCATTTATTTAATCTTGTGGATGCTCCATGTTTTGTTCACAGCTCATACTGAATGTAAAAGGCCAGTTTATTTCATGTGACTCAGCTGTTAAATAAAAAGCTGAAAGGGAAAAAATAGAGATGTGACAGTGTCGAGGGTGGGACCGGGTCGTGGCCCCTTATCAGGCTAATCAAGTCTCCGAGAGGGATAAAGGCCGACTGCGGACGGGGGTGCGTGGGAGAGAGAATGTTTTTTGGGCAGCTGCCCCATGTGTGTTTGTGTGTGTGTCTTTTTATTTCATTAAATGTCATTTATATTGTCAAGCTGGTTCTTGCCTCCTCCTTTCCATTAATACCTTTACAAGAGAGTAACATTTCTTTTTTAAGAAACTGAAAAAGAAAGATATTGAAGGACAAGTTGCATCGTGATGCATCGAGAATAATTTTATAATCGAATCATTACCCTTTGAATTGTAATCTAATCGAATCGTGAGGCCAGTGAAGGTTCACACCTCTAGTAATTGTAGGTGTACAGGGTGTTCCTGATAAAGTGCTCAATGAGAGTATTTTCACATGGTCAAGAAATATTTCAATCTCATATAATGACCAAACAATCTGAAAGGGTCATGATGAAATATTTTGAATTTAAACCTCGCTCTGAAAAATATATGGAAAACCGTTCCACCAGGCAACTCTGATAATGCCTCCTTTTATATAGTAATCATTGCCAATTTCTTGCTGCACTCATTTTATATCTCCTTCCCTCTATTTCACTCTGCCATAAACCTCTAAACCGATGCCATAGCACTCTCCAAATCTAAAACTCTGTAAAATGGAGCAAAAATGTGAGCAAGAAACAGACAACTGATCACAGTCAGATTTAAAAATCAGATGAAATATCAGTGCAGCCATCCGCTCCGTTATAGGTTCTGCCTGAAACAGGAGATGCCATAATGAAAGAAAATATTTCAATATGACCTAAACAAAATTCTGATCAAATTCTACCAATACCAAATTATCTGATGCTATCCTCATTATTTTATTAGCTCTATACTCAACAATTGTCTAAATTTGTGTCTATTTCTATTTCTCCAAAGGAAGTTTAGGAGACTCTTAAATGAATCATAAATGAGAGTCTACTGAGCTATGAAAGCGCAACCTCTGAACAATGAAACTGTCCTCTGGGATGGATGGATTAGCCCCTCTGTCACACCACAAGATATCATAAAAGAGAATCTACAACACCGCAGCACTTGAGATGGACATCATCACTGTACACCATCAATCTTCAAAGCAATTAGGATGTTATTTTTGTGATTTATCATTTCTATATAATATTAGAGTTTGTGTGCTCACCTGCAAATCTGTTTTTGAGAACAGCATGACAAACTGGAGCACAAATGCACTCTTAAAAATAAAAGATTCTTCAATGTTTCTTTGAACCTTCTTCTTATCACCTTCTTGAGTTAAAAAATATTTCTTGAGCTCACATTTTAGGCTGTTCAGATCAGCGTATTGGTTTCTAGGTTCTTTATAGCACCAGAGGGTTTTCTAAAGAAACTTGAGAATAAAAAGTTCTTTGTAGGACTTGAAAAGGCCAGAATTGGATCCTTTTGAAAAGTGTGGTCTTTTACTACTGTGATGCCTGGTTTGATCTGAAAGAGAAGTGATCAAGCAACACCAGAGCTCTAAACAAATGAATAATCCTAGTCCGACCAGCTGTGCTTATGAGCAGATAATACATACTGTAATAGACATAATCACTGTATAATTCCTACTCATGGAGCATGTCCATTCACCCAGCTTGGCTTTATAGATTCACAGCTAGAAAAGGGAAAGTATTTTTCCCCGACTTAGTTCTTGAAACTGAAAGCACTGAAAGTGATATAGTATTTCAGCCAAAAATGTAAATTCTGTCATTATTTACTCACCCATATGTTGTACCCGTATGACTTTCTTTCATCGGTGAAACACATAAGGAGTCATTTAAAGTATAGCAGAATGTCCAAGCTGCATTTTCCAACACAATTATGGTAAATAATTACTACAGCTGTGAAGGCCTGTTCACACATGCACAACTTTCAGTGACATGAAAATGGACCAATGAAGCAGAGCTGGAACAACAATCCTGCTTTGATTGCATGGATTGGAGTGTTGTTGAGGCTGCAGCCACCGACCTGGACGAGCTCACAGATACTGTTACATCATATATCAGTTTCTGGGAGGATATATGCATTCCTAATAGGACTTATATAACGTTCAACATTGACAATGACAAATGACAAATCACGGTTTACAGCAGGACTCAGGCAGCTTCGTCAGGCCAAAGAGGATGCTTACAGTGGTGGGGATAAAGTCTTGTACAATCAAGGAACACACTGAATAAGGAAATCAGAGTGGCTAAAAAAAGATACTCTGAGAAGCTGAAAATCAAGTTTCACACTGTATCAGTGTGGAGTGGCATGAAACAACTTACAAATTACAGGACTCCTGCCCACAACCCTGTGGTGGACCAACAACTGGCTGATGACCTGAATGTGTTCTACTGTAGATTTGAAAGGCCCAATCTCACACCCCATACCCGCTCTGACCTTCACTTCACTTCACACAAACAACAACACCTCCTTCAACCCCCCTCTTCCCCCCTCCTGATACTCAACCTGCACTTAAGATCTGTGAAGAAGAGGTGTGCCATGTCTTTCGGAAACAAAAGACTAGGAAAACTTCAGGTCCAGATGGCACTTCGCCCGTCAAAGATCCTGTGTTAACAGTTGGCCCCCATCTTCACACAGATCTTCAATAGATCACTGGAGATGTGTGAATTCCCATTCTGCTTCAAATGTTCAATCATCATTCCTGTCCAAAAGAAACCAAAAATCACAGGACTTAATGACTACAGACCTGTCGCCCTGATGTCTGTGGTCATGAAATAATTTGAGAGACTGGTGTTGGCCCACCTGAAGGACATCACTGGACCCTTCAATTTGCTTTTTGAGCAAACATGTCTGTGGAGGATGCAGTCAACATGGGATTGCATCATATCCTGCAACATCTGGACAGACCAGGGACATATGCAAAGATCCTTTTTGTGGACTTCAGTTAGGCTTTCAACACCATCATCCCAGCTATACTCCAGACTAAACTACACCAACTCTCTGTCAGTGGATTACCAGCTTTCTTACAGACAGGCAGCAGCTTGTGAGACAGGGGAAATTCACTTCCAGCACAACCTTGAGCTGAACACACTCAAAACGATGGAGATCGACTGGAAGCTCCTGTCACCAAGACAAATTCCTTGTATGTGTAAGCATACTTGGCAATAAAGCTGATTTGGATTCTGATTCGAACAAAGCGACAAGATCTCATTCAATTTCAATGAGAGCTGGTGACTTCTGGTACTTTGTACTGCTGTAGTTTTTATAAAAACACTCTCAACTGTAAAATACACATTTCAGTGACACATAACAAAACTTGTCAAAAAAGAATGATATCTTAATTTTACCATCAATATGTCTCATCTGTGATTATATTTTGTCAAAATATGGCCAGATGTGCAGTCTATCAGTAATGTTACAGCATCAGCAGTAGGAACGCACACTAGCACCCTCACAATTCATATGGATAACTTTTATGCTACCTTTATGTGCTTTTTGGACCTACAAAATTCTGGCCCCCATTCACTTGCATTGTATGGACTAAAATAGCAGAGATATTTTCCAAAAATCTTCATTTGAGTTCTGCAGAGAAAAGAAATTCAGACACATCTGTGATGGCTTGAGGGTGAGTAAATGATATGAGAATTTTCACTTTTGGGTGAACTAACCCTTTAAAGCAAGATTTTCATTTAAGGAAAGGTTTTCTGTACATAACTGTTTAAATTTCAACCTGTTCCTCACACAAAGCTATTAAATGTCGTTAAGAAGCACAAAAGTAATTTGGACTCTTTCATGTCCTTTTTTGGAGCTTGGCAGCCCCTGGTCAACATCCAGTTTCATTGTATGGAAGAGAGCAGCATGACTATTTCTCAAAGCTTCTTCTTTTGTGATCAATGGCAAAAAGAAAGTCATACAGTTGAGGAACAACATGAGGTTGACAGAATTTTCATTTTGGGGTGAACTATTACTTTGACACTGAACCAAGTGGAAAATTCAGTACTGGTCAAGTCAGAGCAGATGACGGCCTACTGAACAATTCATCCAGAGCACACAGGAACAGGAAGAGAAGGTTGTTAGTGAGGAGTGTGTTGCCTGCCAAACCTGATGGCCGTCTTCTCCATAGCATCAGGGCTGTCCGCAGTGGGCAGGTCTTCGGCCAGAATCTCCTCCAGGCTCCGCGGGTCAATCAGAATGCCACGCTTGTCCTTGTCCTTGATCCCGATGCCCGCTGTGATGGCATTCCACATAGCATTCTGAGACTTGGAACCTAATGCAACAATCAGAGATCAAACGCTCAGAGGGGTGTAGACAACAGAATGCAAGACCAGGGTGGGGAGAAGAAGAAATAGAATGACAGAGATAAAGAGATTGACAGAGGAAAATAAACAATACTTGTTTTTTTGTCATTTTCTGCCATGAAATTTAATGCCAGTGATGCACTGATATAAAATTTGTGTGAGTGTTATATCGTCTGATGGGGGCATGGGGGGTCAGGGGCCAGCCCCCCCAGAACCGCCACTGGATCTGGATTGTCAACAGGAAAACAGATCACACACTCACACTCACTCATTGCTGTGTGTTGGATTGATTCTGCCACCTAGCCTTCAGATGGAACATCGACAACATGAAGGTTTTCTAACACCTCTCCCTGCTGTTAAAATTAGAAATCTGCTTGTATGATCAAGAGACTTTAAATGCGAACTTTCCAGTAAAAATTATTTTTAATTAAAAGTGAATCAGCTCAGTATTAAAGTTTGAATCACATGTTTGATTTTAGATACTCACGTGCAAAGCGTGCCAAGGGTCTCGAACTGCTCTCACCAGCTTCATTCGCCACTGTGGAGAGATTGAAAATAGATGTAGCTTAACTTCTGCAGCCGTGATGACTCATGGTTTTTCTCACTACAAATCTCATGTCTGAAATGGTCAAGAATGCCATTTCTTTCATTGAAATTCTGTTGTGTCTGCTGTTAACCTCATGCACAGTAAAGCATCCAGTAAATAAAACATAAATATTATATTCACTCATGGTAATATTTTATTAGCATATCACTGATGAATTTGTTAATGGTATGAAAATATGATACAGAAGTTGTTGATACAAACTATGTCGTCGCTTTTGTGTTTCATATTAGTTATTTGAGGGACAACTAGCAGACGTCGTTTGAGATCAGAGGTTGAACACATGAAAGGTTTACACAGAGCAAATGCATTGCTGGAAAAACTGAAGAGAGAGCTCTCTCTGCAGGCCACCTTACTGCACTGCATAATTAACCTGCATGGAGGGCTTCCTGAATCTGTGTGCTGTATCCACAATACATTTTAAAAGCTACTATCACAGCAGAAGCTTAAAGGCACTGTTTTTACAGATTATCCGTTAGTCAATTAGCAGAATGAAAGACTAAAAATCTGAAACACTGCAAATCACACAGGTTAATAAAAAGACAGTAGAAGAAAGAGGAAAAAGAACCATAACATGAAAAAGAGAGAGAGTGAGTGTGTGTGTGAGAGAGATGTGAGGTTTTAAGTGGGGACTGCCAGTCTGCAGGGGGCACAGAGGTAATGAGAGGGAAATTAGAGAGGAGCCTTTAGCACAGCAAGTTCGTCAGGCTGCTGAATGTCCAAAGAGTCGATGCTCAGATGAGGAGAAGGGACACTTAATTAACGATAATGACTCCTCCTGGACAGCTCACACTACTCGACTAACCTGCTGACGACAGAAAGGCTCCCAGTGAGGGGCATACACAATCACCCACGCCTCCCCTGCCAGGTAATTAGCAAATAAACAATTTTCCATACATTCATCCCTCCCTATAAAGAAATCTGGTATATATATATATATATATATATATATATATATATATATATATATATATATATATATACACACACACACACACACAGTATGATAATATATACAGAATATATACAATATGTATATTCACTGATATTAAAAAGTGACATACTTGTGCATATATATATATATATATATATATATATATATATATATATATATATATATATATATATATATATATATAAATATATATTCCATTACTCCCCAACCACTGTATGTATGTATGTATATATATATATATATATATATATATATATATATATATATATATATATATATAGGGGAGTAACGGAATACATGTAACAGGATTACGTATTTAAAATAGATATTCAAGTAAAAAAAACATATTAGTAACTGTATTCCAAAACAGTTACAATTTAAATAGTTGGTAATCAGAATACAGGTATGTTCAAAAGGTATTCTGGTTACTGAAGAGATTACTATTAATTTCTAGTCCTATCTACTAGACAGCAATGAGATTAAATGGAGAGCAAATTTGGAATTTTGCTGAAGTCTCCTGCTTCTCAGATGTTTCATCTGAGAAAATCTTATGTACTGAATCTCTTATATAGTTTCAGAGTAGATCTCAACAATGTCTAAGATCGGGGCCTGGGTAGCTCAGCGAGTAAAGATGTTGACTACCACTCCTGGAGTTGCGAGTTTGAATCCAGAGCATGCTGAGTGACTCCAGCCAGATCTCCTAAGCAACCAAATTGGCCCAGTTACTAGGGAGGGTAGAGTCACATGGGGAAACCCCCTCGTGGTCGCTATAATGTGGTTCGCTCTCGGTGGGGCACATGGTAAGTTGTGCGTGGATGCGACGAATAATGGCGTGAAGCCTCCACAAGCGCTATGTCTCCGTGGTAACGCGCTCAACAAGATAAGTAATAAGATGCGCAGACTGATGGTCTCAGATACAGAGGCAGCTGAGATTCGTCCTCCACCACCCGATTGAGGCGAGTCACATTGGGAATTGGGATGAAAAAAGGGTAGGAAAGAAAAGAAAAAAGAAAAAAACAATGTCTAAGATTTGTCAAGGCACCAAATTCTGCAGTCAAAAGTCAGAGATTAAAATATGAATTTAAACATTTCTCATCTCTTACGATTATGTTTTTCAATCAATAAAATATACATTAGATGATATTTTTTTCTCTCTGGCAAAATCTTTAAAATTTAAATTCTTTTTTTTTTTTTTTTTTCACTTATTAACTTTTTTATAGTCAAAACAAGTGAAAAAAAAAACGTGTCAGTGCTGAAGAAATAATCCAATGTATTTAGATTAAGTTACTGACTTCAAACGGAATACACGGCAAATGACATTTTACCACATGCATTCTGTAATCGGTTGTGGAGTATATTTTAAAAGTAATTTTTAATGCATAATTTTTTCTACTTAATCACAATTAATCACAGATTTTGAAAGTGCTGAATTTGATTCTAAAAAAATACTCCTTTTCCTGTCAAAATGCATTATTTCCTTCTTAGGAAAGAAAACAAAACAACATGTAACTAAATAATGCTTTATGAACATTTTCCAAACAAAGCCTTCCACAGTATAAAGATAGAAATGCACTAAAATAGTACCAATTCAAGTAGCATTAAACGTTTCCCAAAGTTTAAGTGGGAGTTTGACTAATTGAACTAACTAGTCCCCACATGCAAAGGGCAATAAATCTCTTAAACTCTCATTCTTCACAATATTAATCAGCTGGCAGACTGTGGCTATCCACTTTGTTACAGCAATCATGAAGCCGCATTCATAATTCACGTCTGAGCGTCAATGCCGTGTCAAGCATCACTTTGAACTCCACATGAAAAGCTCTTGCAGAAATAATTGTCTCATTATGCGTTTTGATGATAGTTGAGACTTCCCATGCTTCTGTGGTAATAAAAATGAGCCTTACTTAGGCTGGAAAAACTGTTTTTTTTTTTCACAAGTTTTATCTAGGCTTGTTTTGTTCAACAAATTGCATTAAGAGCTCCTTTCTCCATCACTTTATCACTGACACTGAATCACAGCTGTGTGTGTTTGGGGTGTGTGCATCAGTGTAATGACTCCAGGCAGACACTTCGCAAAGTTTCCGTCTTTCCAACCAGTGTTTATGGTAGTTTATGCTGTATTAATGTTAAATGCATAATCACGATTAAGAAAAATTTACTTTTTTAAAAAACCTTTTTAATTAATCTCATGCATTAACGCATTCATTTTGTGTTCAAAATGGAATGTTCACTAGTGGACTCAGACTTTTGGATGCCAATGTACCTTCTGAAGACCAATTTGAGCACCGCCATCATTTTCTCCAGTTTGTGGATTATGGTTATATAAGCCCATGACCTTTTAGGAGTATAATTACCGCCATCCAAAGTTCTGCCACAACAACTGTCATGTCACTTTGCCGATCAGGCTCTCGTATTGCTTTATTCCTGCAGAAATCAGCTTGCAAACTCTGAAGCCTGTCAGAAAAATCAGTATCCTGATGTTGTGTCCCTCACAATCTGACAGGGCAATAACATTTTTCAGACTTTTGGAGAACACAGAAAAATTCATTTTGTACAGAATTTGACTATTGTCATGTATCTCGTACCATTTTAAAAAGACAGGTTATAATACTGAAAAAGAGACCTTGTTCTATTTCATTCTGCTGAGCTGCATCTTGCTGTTTTGAGTATAAATGCATTCTGGATGTGTTCTTGCAGCCATCTGTGCTTTTTTTAATAGCTGGTGTATGTAAACATGCACTAGATGGACGTTTTTGACCATTTTAATGCATTTCCGGTGACTTGCTCTTCAGTGTAGGATTATAAAGTATGTGTATGTGTCATGTGGATAACCAGTTTCATTCATGAATGTTTCAAATGTCATGACTGTTTGATCGTTTATGGTGCAGCTGTGCTTGAGTGAACAGTTTAATATATTCAGATGCAATTTGTTGGATGTGCTTTATGTGTAAACCCTGAAATTTTGTTTTATTATGTTGTGGAGCTGGTTCATTCTCTTCCAATTGAGTTTCAATTAAGGCTGTATTCGAGGGGCTGCACCATGTAAGCCAATAATAAAACATTTTCTATTAAAATAATGCTTAGGTTTAGGGTTTGGGTAAGGCTTAGACTTAGGAAAAATCGTAATTACATTGTTTGTTGGCTCGTTTATTTCTCTTTATGGGATTAAAAGCTATATGTTTTTGAAAAAGCCAACTCATACTATTTCTTGCAATTTCACCATCTTGTACACTTATTCCGACTTGTTACGAGACCGTATTGAAAAGTAGAGTCATTTCTGCACCACAGAACAAAATTGCAAAAATGATGACTGTGTTCAAGCAGGTTTCCCAAACACTCCCCTCGTCTTCCAGTGGTTGAATGTACAGAAAGTCCTGCCTCAAACTCATTCCATTGGTTGAGCCAATGTTGCGTTTGTTGGACTGGTTAGGATACTCAAACAATATTTGCAATGTTTTCATACTGCCACACTTTCAGGATGAATCAACCTACGAATGGCTTATTTATAGTTGTCTCTGCATATTAAGCTGAGACAGAAGAGAGTACAAAAACATTAAAAAGATTCACCTTACACATCACCTTAACAAAGTTAGCTTTCTCAAACTAAATCTATATTATGAGCTAATGTAGAATTATAAAAGCGCACAAAAGTACTGACAGCAGCTCCAACCCAATCTCATGAAAATTTGCAATTACACAAAAATACACAATTTACGAGTTGGCTATTTTGTATGATCTTGCACAATTTTGTTGACATAAACTCATACGACTTCATCACGTGCAAATTCCCGGATGTGTAATGCAGATGCAAGCACGAGTTCCACACACGAGGTGTTAATCTACATCTTATGCAGTTTTGTGTTCCTTGCCACAGTCGCCTACAGCTTGCTCACTGGGGTTATTAATACAACTATTATTTAATTATTTTTAAACACGATTATGAATCGTATTTTATCTAATTACACAATGATGATTCATCGACTTTATAGACATTACAGTTTTATCGTCTGTTAATGCTGATCTTCTGTAAAGCTGCTTTGAAACGATGTGTGTTGTGAAAGGCGCTATACAAATAAAATTGACTTGACTTGACTTGCTTATTAATATTATGCCCTTACCCAAACCCCTTTTCTAAACTTAACCAATCAGTAGAGTTTGTAAACATGACTGTAAGCTGTTGTGTGTGACAGAAGCAAGTAATTGTCACATATTAGATGGAAACGATGTCCAGTGATGTCATTGGCTGTAGTGAAAGTCGTAGGAATTCAAACGAGTGCAGTCGCACGATATCGTACGAATTAGCCAAATTAAGAAAAGTCGTACAAACTCTGCCGATTTCGCTGTGAGAGTGTGTTGGCAGCTTGCTCGAACAAAAAAAAGATCGGAGCATGAAACAGAAACACATCCGCCCACACACACCTGCCCAGCTGTTCTTACCAATAGTGAAGCTGAAGCCATCAATGCTGAAAGTGGCACTTCGGCATTTTTTAAATCCTTGTTTTTTGGAGCTGAGCTCTGACATTTTCAACTCTTCTGCCAACTTGTCCATTTGCCAGGGAGGAGTCTCTAGTAACAGACTCCTCAGGTGGGAAAGCGTGCTCTGAGCAGCGACGTCAAAGATCAGAGAGGATCATTAGCAAAGGCAGTCACAGGGTTGACATCTCCAGCAGGGATTAGATCCCATTTGTAAAAATTCCTCTTGAGCTCTTAATACAGGTCTGTTTGTCTCTCGCATACACTGTCGACTCTTACTCCGTACTCTCTCTCTCTCTCTCTCTCTCTCTCTCTCTCTCTCTCTCTCTCTCTCTCTCTCTCTCTCTCTCTCTCTCTCTCTATCTCTCCCTCTCTCTCGCTCATTCTCCTCCTCCCGTTAACACTGTGACCCTTCCCACTGCTAAACTGTTCTTGATTATAGGCTCGCTCTCTCTCTCTCTCTCTCTCTCTCTCTCTCTCTCTCTCTTTCTCTCATTCACTGCCACACTCACTTGCCCATTTATGTAACCGGTAAGCATATGTATTCACTGATCTACTGAGTAACTAATATGAATTGGTTATTCTTGGATATATTTTCATGAGTGGCTTTAAACCTGTGCAGTTACTGTGCGTGTGGGCGAGTGGGTTTACCAGCATTGTCGAACGGGTGTATGATATTATGTGCTTTTGTGACACAGCAACCTTTTCACAATGTTTAAACAAAATACTCCATCAGAAACACTGCACAGATGAGGTTAAAACAAGGTTATAGACTAGGATCATAGTGTATAAAGAGATAAAAACAAACAGACTTTCACACAGTCACTGAACTTACAAATTATATTTCTGTTCTTGATTTCCAGACTTACTGCCATAAAAACCAACTGTTATCTACAATTTTACATGTGAAAGTGTGTTTTCTGTTCAGTTACAAAAATGCACCAAAGTAACGTCAGTTCCCACCAAAATATCAATATCTAGTATCAGAGTTAGTTGTTATTATTACTATGTAACATTTTTAGGACTTGGTATTAGCCACTGCTCTATATTATATACTATTATATTCTATATTATGGCCCTTTACAGCATATACTATCTATATGCCGTAAAGGGCCATACAGACTGTGAATGTGTTCTTGTGCTTAAAAAAGAAAAAAAAAAAAAATAGATGCAGCACAATGAATATAACAGAGTGCAGGTTTCAGGTGCCATATAACACTAATACGTTTTTATTTGAGATCACATCGATTGTGCTATGTTTACACCTCTTATCCACACTAAAACTGGGTTTTCCTCCACCAAAAACAGAGCGTTTTGAAATGCAATTACCGCATACTTTGGAAAACAATAATGCTAGGAAACTGAAAACAGAGATTTCAAACGAAAAAGAAATGGTGCGGATGTGAGTCATATTATTAAAAGTTGACGTTCTTTTTAACCTGACACAGTGTCTAGAAATTGTGGCACTACTACGAGAGACACTGAAAAACAATGACACGTGGTGCAATGGACAAAGAAGTCTATATACTTTGAAAAATTATTGAAAAAATGTGCACATGGACTAAAACGCCTTATGTACGAACAGTGCAAATGAGCACCTTAACAACCTGATCTGACCCTTAAAATGTACTTTAGTTGGTGTAACTTTATGTGGTCATAAGGTTAAATAAGATTTTGGACCAGTTAATTTTGATCTTACCGCATGAATCAGATGTTTAGGTTATCTGACAAAACACTTTTATGGTGTGATACCATTCAGTTGACATTAGAAAACAACCTCGTTTGATCCAGTTGCACGCTTTTATCAGTTAGAATCTGATTTGTGCTAATTCTTCCTTTGAAAGAGAACTTTTAAACAGGACTGTGAGTTCATTATAACAATGTAACCATTCACGGGTGTTATGTTACAGCCCTGTGGCACTTGAATTCATACACTTTGTGATCTGGATACTGATTGTATACACAAACTAAAGCACAGGCTATTGTGTCCCTCTATTTAAAGTTCTGTTGAATCACATTCTTGATAGATATTTTCGTTCATTAATACATCTGATGTTTGGGGATCTATCATTAACTCTGTAGCTTTTGGTACTCTAGATCTGATTGGACGATACTGCTGTGCTTTAGAGGCATTGTGATTATTACTGATGTCAGCAGAAAATAATATTATCTCCCTTCACTCTAAATCTCCTAGACTTCTGTTTAATACCATTACATTTACATTTACATTTATGCATTTGGCAGACGCTTTTATCCAAAGCGACTTACAGTGCACTTATTACAGGGACAATCCCCCCAGAGCAACCTGGAGTTAAGTGCCTTGCTCAAGGACACAATAGTGGTGGCCGTGGGGTTAGAACCAGCGACCTTCTGATTAACAGTTATGTGCTTTAGCCCACTACACCACCACCATTAACAAATAAATAAATCCAACTACGCTTTCTGTTGGGACAGTCCCTCTATGATTTAAGCAAGCGATTGTTCAGCCTCTTCTTAAGAAGCCTAGCTTAGACCCTCTGGATCTGACAAACTCTCTGCTGATTTCTAAGCTACCCTTTTTATCAAAATGTTTGAAGAAGGTAGTTCTTGCTCAGTTGACTTCTGTTGTAGCTAAGAATAATGTTTTGAGTCAATTTCAATCTGGCTTTAGGGCTGGCCACAGTACTGAGTCAGCACTGCTAAGGGTTGTCAATGACCTTTTATTATTGGTGATTCGGGTAATCATGCTGCTTTAATTTTATTGGACCTCAGTACAGCATTTGACACAATAGACTATGAGATTTCCAAGGTACAGTCTTAAAAGTGTTTTTTGTCCTATCTTGAGGGCAGATCATTCTCTGTGAGGGTTGGAGATTTTTCTTCTTCCTCAGCATCCATTATTGTGGAATCCCCCAGAGATCTATTTTGGGGCCTATCATATTTTCTTTGTATATGCATTGGTTTGATTTTTTTTTTTAAATAAGGTCTTTTTTTAACCATTTTTATGCTGATGACACACAGATTTGCCTCTCTTTGAAACCTGGGGACAGTAGTTCTTTTAAATCACTTTTGTTTTGTCTGGAAGTGGTTAAAGTTGTATGGCACTAAACTGTCTCCAGCTAAATTAATTTCCCCACCACATCCACTAGGACCAAAAATGTTGATTACTGGCTTCTAATTTACATACACAAGTTAAACATTTGGGTGTAGTTTTTGATTCAGCCCTTACATTTGATAGGCAGATAAAGGCTGTTGTGAAAAACTGCTTTTATCAACTTTTTATCTAGCATTGCCAAAATTAAACCAATTCATTCAGTTAATAACCTTGAGAAGGTGACACATGCTTTTAT
This sequence comes from Xyrauchen texanus, assembly GCF_025860055.1. Taxonomy (NCBI): domain Eukaryota; kingdom Metazoa; phylum Chordata; class Actinopteri; order Cypriniformes; family Catostomidae; genus Xyrauchen; species Xyrauchen texanus. Next base: position 7,141,478 of record NC_068316.1, read on the forward strand.
TTCCTCCTGCCTGGACTTCTGTAATGTTACATTGGTTACCATTGCAACACAAGATTCAATACAAGGTCCTGCTATATATGTTTTTATGGATTTTATATTTTTTATGGATCTTGTTACTCTTCAATACTCATGCAGATCGCTAAGATCAGCAAACCAACTTCTTACAATTCCTCGGTTGCGCTTAAAGCTAAAAGGCGAACGTGCCTTTTCTGTTGCTGTTCCGAGGTTGTGCACTGGTTTGATATTAGATCCTCTACTATTTCCATTTTTAAAGCTTGTTTAAAAACCTATCCATATTCTCATATGCTTTCAATACTTGATGGACATGTGTGTAGTGATATTATGTTGTTTTATGTGTTTATGTATATTGTTTTTATTTGATTGTTTCACTGTGTGAAATGATTTAAATGTTTGCATTTTGATTATTGTTTTACCTCTAATAAATAAATGTGACTTAAGAAAAGAGAAGAACTGGGCATAACAAATACTCATTAACCTGCTTATGTTGCACACGCCTTTCTCCCCTTACAAAAAATAAATCTACTGTGGTAACCATAGTTCAACCCAAAATAACATAGTTACAAAATAACAGTTGTAACTTTGTATTCCCCAAAGTCAACATGAAACAGCATTCACAACCCATCTGTGTCCATACTATGATGAATTCCAGAATGAAGCTGAATGCTGAACAAGAATTGTTTTTCCCGGGATTTGATTTTATCCATCAAGAAATGATTGGATCTTGAAAAGTGGGCGTTCCATACCAGAATTGGGCAGGGTTGCAGTGGATTGTGGAGTATTACTTCCCTACTGAAACCTTTGAAGAGACTTTATGTCAAGTTCTACCTCAAGAGCATCTTAGTATAGCCTATGTAATGTCAACTGAAAAAGATTGTAAGTATTAGGTTTTAAAGTATTAACAATTATTGGTATTTTGGTGCAAACCACAATAAAAAGTTTTATTAATGTCTCTATTCACACCAGAAATATTCTATTCACCTGAGGGCTGGGACCCAATATTGGGGGGTGGTTGCTTGGGGGCTTGTCACTTGGCAACCATGAAAATATGTTTCCTTTATATTGGAGTCTTATTGCTGTGATCTGTTTTCACTAAGGTCCCATATGGTGTCAGCAGGTGTTGAATCTAAATCAGATGCGTGCATTTAAGTGAAAATAAATGTTGTCTGGGTTTATGTTCTTTGAAAGATGAGATGAAGGGTCTATGTCATGTGTCTAGCTCATGGAGATAATTAAACTGTGATTTCAGTCTGACAGAGCTCTGCGGGGATGACCGCCCATTCACTCTGTATTAGCACATACATAGCACAACTCGCCAACATGGCTACGACGTGATCTACTATGGTTATTCCCAAGCAGGGAACTTATCCAGAGGGTATTTAAAAGAATGTGATTTTGCTTTGTAAAAGAAAATCAACAGAAAAATGAACAGGTTAAAATAATGAATGATGATTAATCTAATAAATGCTTCAGTAAATATTCAAGGAAAGACAAAAAAATTATCTGTGTAATGTGTGCAAGTTTTATAAATTTGTGAAAATGTCAATCAAGATACTGTATACATTAGCAATTAAGAGATATAAAGTTGTATTTGTGAGATATACATGTGCAGGTATGTGTATAAAGATACAATGCAGATATAAAGAAATTAAGATATAACGATTACAAGAAATAAAGTTGCAATTATGAGATATAAAGTCACAATTACAATAAATGTTGCAATGAGAAATAGTCATAGTTTCAATAGATAAAGTTGCAATTGTAAGATGTACAAGAAATAATGTTGCAATTAAGATAAATACATTTTCAGTTACAAAAAATATTGTTGTAATTTTGAGATCATCACAATTACAAGAAATATAGTCGCAGTTTCAAGAAATAGTCACATTCATGAGAAAAGCTTATAAGAAATAGTCGCAATTATGAGATATATGTTAGCAATTACAAGAAATAATGTTGTAATTATGAGAAATAGTTGCATTTTTAAGAAATAAAGTCGCATTGGTGAGAAATAAAGATAAAACGATAAAGATTATAAGAAATAAGTTGCAATTGTGAAATATAAATTTGCAGTTACAAAAAATTATGTTGTAATTAAGACAAATAAAGTTGCAGTTACAGTGAGATAATGAGATACAGAAAAGAAATTGTGAGATATAAAGTTACAGTTACAAGAAATAAAGTTGCAATTATGAGAAATATAGTTGCAGTTACAAAAAATAGTCACAATTGTGAGTCACAATTACAAGAAATAATGTTGCAATTTTAAGAAATACAAGAGCAGTTTCAACAAATAAAATTGCATTTGTGAGAAATAAAGATAAAACTGTAAAGGTTATAAGAAATAGTAGCAATTATGAGATATAAATGAGCAATTACAAGAAATAAAGTTGCAATTATGAGAAAGTTACTGTTTCAAGAAAAAAGTAGCATTTGTTAAAAAAAGATAAAAAGATAAAATTCTAGAAATAAAGTTGCAATTGTGAGATATACAAGAAAAAATTTTGCAATTAAAATAAATACATTTGCCGTTACAAAAAATACAGTCACAGTTTCAAGAAATAGTCGCATTAATAAGAAAATAAAAAGATAAGATAAATTAGATAATAAATTAGAAATTACAAGAAAAGATTATTAAGAGAAATAGTCGCATTTTCAAGAAATAGTCACATTTGTGAGAAATAAAGATAAAACGATAAAGATTATAAGAAATAAAAGTTGCAATTGTGACACATTTGCAATTACAAAAACAATTGTAATTAAGAGAATTGGAGATTTACTCACAATTACAAGAAGTAATGTTGTAATAAATAAAGTTGCAGTAATAAGAAATAAAGTCCCATTTGTTAAAAATAAAGATATAAACATTTCAAAAAATATAATAAAGTTTAAAGAACCTTTAAGTAAACCTTTAAAAAAATAAAAATAAAGGTGTATGTGAGCCTTACTGATGGTACTTTGGGGGTAAATAACAGAAACTCTGGGAAACACTGATCTACAGTACCAAACACACCTTCCCAGATCACCAGCTGTGTTTTTTGAGCACCTGTTCTGAGCACCTACCTGCAGAGATAGCAGAGACCAAAGTACAGCGTCATTACCCAGAAACACCTGCTCTAATGCCCTGCTGAGATTAAAATCTGATAGTGATGATTCAGCATGTCTCTCTCTCTCTCTCTCTCTCTCTCTCTCTCTCTCTCTCTCTCTTTCTCTTTTACCAAATACACCTCAGACATCAGCACCTGACATCTTTGTTTACACCCCAGTACTATTTAAAGATGTACAAAAATATGTGTCTTAACACCTGTGACAATTTATTCACACATTTAATTTCCAAGAGTCATGCAAATAGAGAAATACAGGATGAAATATATTGCTGAAGTAAAGAATTAAAGCCAAAAATGAAAATGATAATATCTTTAACTCAACCTCAAGTTGTTCCAAACTTGTATCATATGACTTTCTTTCATCTGTGGAACATAAAAGACGTTTAGCAGCATAGATTTATGCACCAGGTTTGATGACTCAATGATTGGCAGAGAAGATTTCCAGGGAATAACGACTTACATTCCTGTCTGTTCCTCATACAAAGCTGTTGTATGGCTTCAGAAGATTTGGAAAATAGAACATGTACATCTTTTAATACTTTTGGCACTTTTTGTCATATTAGATCTCAATTACTTAGTTAGATACAATTACTTTTATTGTATGGACCAGAGCAGCATGAACATTTGACAAAACATCCCCGTGTGTTCAACAGAAGACAGAAAAACATACAACAAGTTTGAAAAGCATGTGTGTGAGTACAAGCTAAAACAGAATGAACATTTTTGTGTCAATTATTCCTTTTTAAAGTCAGATAAAACCTGAAAATGTAATTTCAGGTTTAACATGGTGACCTCTCTCTAAACCATTACTTTTAAGTCTAACAATCATTATAACACAACAGACCTCTATTCGGAAAGCAGTGATGTTTTTATTTAATTTCTTTCGGTGTTTGGCCCCGTTCAGTGGCCGGCCCACCGGGAAAAGTCCCGGTATTTCCTATGGCCAGTCTGCCCCTGCTGCTGCAAAATCAGGATCAATTCAAGGACACCAATTCAATCAAACAATGCAACTAGTGAAATAAACGTGGGTCAGCCTACACTGACACTCTGAAAGAATGGCAGAGAGAAAGGGAGAAAACTCAAGGACGTTTAAAGCAGAATGAAGCTGGTTAAGTTTTCCATCCCTGAGTGGGTGTAGCAGGATAAAAGCTTAGTTTATCTGATTCTGAAAAGACCATAGTCCACAAAACTCCACCCAAGGACTCTCAGCTCGCAGGTTTCCATGGCAACGAAACAACCACTCACAAGTTAAAAACAGTGCCTCTTAAGGTTTCACAACACGTTAGATGTATCAATACTCTGTGTATTTACTGCAGTGTGGTTAGTAAAATGTGTTTGGAGAGGTAATTGTGTTGCAGATAAGCCCATTGGAAAGAAAAAAAAAAGGCAGCAATGAGATCAAGTGGACAAGTCTCCTACTTCTCAGATTTTCTGGGAAAAAAGACCCTTGTAGTCTAATAAGTTTACAAGTCTCCTCTAGATTTTCAAAAGAGATCTCAACAATAATTCAGAATTGCTTTGATATAAACTCAAGAATTTCTCATCAAATTCTTCCAAGATTATGATTATGAATATGCTTTTCACATGAATTATATAGGGTTATTCTTTGTCAAATCAACCACATTTTATAACCATCGGCTGATTTTTTTATTGTTTTTTTTATTTTTATTTTTAAAAGAAAGATAAAAATAAATAATGATGAAAGCCAAAATATGAAATACCATGGATAAGTATTTACCAAGTAATCCATTGTAAGATTATATATATGCAGAATAATTACAGCGACATGATTTGAATCTAGGAAAAATCCAGCCTTTCAGTTTGGAATGTTTCAACATCATAAATTACAGGCCTTCAGCCAGAACGCCACACAGAGTTAAACCAGGCTGTTCTGTGTATGGTTACAAGGACCATCAGATTTGCGCAACTCTAAGACATTTCATCTTAATCTAGCCTTGCTAGATAATGCTGGAAATCACTTTGAACTGTGGTAACGTTTGTACCTGACAAATTAATGATTATAGACTGATGGACCTCTTTAAAATGTGTGTAGCGATGTGCAATCACATATAATTGATAAATATAATCTTTAATTTTGTACGATTCATCTCATTCTCCTAAGAATACTGTAACTATAAAGCTTAACTTGATAAAATCCATGTTGTATAACCCATTAATTAACCAGTATTATTTTGTAACCAGGGATTTTCATGTTTTGTTACCTACACGTATAACATCCATGAAAAGAATGTCATGTTTAGTATGAAAGTGTACACGGGTGTATGCAGAGAAAGCTGATGGCAATGAATATCATGTCTCTTGTACCATTTTCAAGATATAAAAGCTCATGATTAAATATGCTCTATTTTTGAGCAGGAGATTTTTAAGACTCTGGAACAAAGGACCATAAATCAACTGTCCTAAGAAAGCTCATCACTCTCTACGGTTCACACAACCATGAGAAGGCCTCGCTTCACAGCTAACCTCATCATTCATACAGACAATAAATTCGATCATACAGAGGTCAAAAACATTGACAGAACGAACTTTTGACCAAGTGCCAAGAACCAAGCAACACAAAGAACACAAGGAAACACAACAAAGACATGCAAGTACATCTCCAATATTGTGCTCAAAGTGCTGGTGTCACTTATCTCATTTATAATGGTTGTTGAAAGCGACTAATTCTTTATACATTTAATTACCTAATAAGGTACAATAAGGACAGTTTAATTTAGTTCATAGCTCACATATTTCGAGACCCTAAATTCCCTTCTAAATTTAGCATACCAAATATCCTACACCGTTCTTTTAGAAAGAGAGGGTTCAGAATTAAAATTTTCATCAATGAGATTGAAAAAAAATTGGACAAGGCAAGAAATCATTATTTTATTTTTACAAAGAGATAGGTATTACTACATTAAGTTGACTTCAACACCCCTTCTTGCATTATATCAAGTCAAGTCATTTTTATTTGTATAGTTCTTTTCACAACACACATTGCTTCAAAGCAGCTTGCAAAGTCTTCATTGAGTAGTTTAAATGTAGAACATGTTTGAAAATCATGCTAAAAATATATGTATCTTTATAATAGGGCTGTCGATTTAACGCGTTAATTCTTCTGGTTCAGAACAGTCTTTTTGTAGGCCCTATAAATGTCAGCGATTTGGGGCTCTCATTGTGGCTCCATTGGCAAGTTGTTACATTTTAGCAATTTTGGTCAAAAAACAAATGTGGGTCACATGGTTTGTAGTTAGTTTTTCTTGTCCAGCAAAAAGAAACGTCTGTACAAAAGTTGCTGAAAATACAAATATACCTTTTATTATTCACATAAAATTAATAATGACAAAATACTTTGGAAAAACTTTGGAAAATCAACACATTTTGATGCTCATTGTTGGGATATAATGCAACAAGGGGTGCTGCATTCAACTGATTCTGTTATTCCTGATGTTGTTTTAATCCAAATAAATGAAGTACAAATAATATAAATCCATTACATAATTGATTTGAGTTAGGTGGATGATTTTAGTGATTTCTAATCCTACTGGAAGTTTTTAGTTCAATCATCGGAGCTTGCTTTAGTCCGTTCTCATTGAATCAGTTTGTATACTCAAGTTGAATTAACAAGCATATTTTCTTATTTTTACTTCTGTAAAAATGGCGGCAAAATCCCCTGTATTAAATTAAAAGAATTACCAAACGAAAAAAGCATTAAATAAAAAAAAAATAATTACCAAACAAATCTTTTTTTAGACATACGCCTTTTCTTTTCTCAAACTTAAATTAGATTTACCCTGTTCTGTAGATAAATAAAGTCGGCTGAATGACGCTCTCAGAATGTTCTGCACGTTTTTCAAGACCATCAGAACGATTTGTCCAATGCTGAGTTCACTTTATGAAAACGAGATTTTGAACATTTTACAATGTTTAAATATTTTAAATCTAACCATCTTTATCTCAGATCGCATTTACTGCTTCTTCAAAAAATATACATTTGCATTTTGAAGCAAATACAATTTTAGATGATAATCAAGTTCAGTTGGGCGTTATAAGTTGTGGGACATAATGCAGTTGTGATGGCAATGCTTTTGATTAGATGATTGTTCAAAACACTGAATGTCAGGAATGTGTAAACCCTGATATTACACTGCATAATACTTTTTTTTTGTTTAATTACTGTGCACAAAGCATATACACATCGATTGATGGCCCTTATACTGAGACCAGTGCTGGACTGTCAATCTGGAATACCGGTCATTTTCCCAATGGGCCGATGCACTTTGGGGCCGATCAGGGGCAGATTGGCCAGCGAGAGAACCGAGCGGGCCGGTGGATCAGCTGCGAAACGTTCTGAATGTGCCGCGATAAGCAAAATTGAGCCGCCGCGTTATGCAGAACGGAGCACAAAATGGCGCCGTGATATGCAGAAAAGGACAGCCCCCCCAACAACTTTTGTATCAATCTTCTGATTGCTTTTATTTGTGAAATTAAAATGATAGTAAACTGGCTAATTTTAATGAATTGTCTCAATACTCTCTCCATTTTACCAAAACTTCAGAGGAAAAAATTAGGGTCATCTGGGAGGCGAATTAGCGATAAACCCACATTTCATTTCAAGTATGCAAATTAAGTGCAAGAGTGAAATGTTTTTTAAAATTTAAATGTGAAATTACTTGTTATCTGAATGAAAATAGTTAAAGTCCACATTACTGAAATCAAATGGTTTTTCAAATGTTTTACCTGTTGTCTCAACAAGACTTCTTTAGTTTAAAAAATAATTTTATATCAATTTTATATCAGTGTAACTTGAGTCAAAGAAATGATAACATAACCAAGTTAAGTTCAGTCAACTCAACTTTTTTACAACAGATAAATTAACTTTTTTAGGGCAACGAGTTTCAGTGAACTTGTACAGCCTTACAGTGATGTGGAAAAGTTCAATATATATGTTTTTTGACCTGTAGTTTTGATCCAAAATCATGGGTGAATATGGTTACTTTGACCCACCTTCTACAAAATAATGGATTACTCAGTAGACTAGGTTGAATATGTTGGCTTTCATCATCATTTATGTATTTATTACACTAGAAAAGATATTATATATATATATTAAAAAAACCATTGACCCTCTGGTTGATTTGACACAGAATGACCTTTTCAATAGCTCTATACTCTTACTGAATTTCAATAATAAACTAATGTGTTTATATTTTTATTCCTCCCAGTGAATTTCATGAGAAACATAGTTGACAAGCTGATAAGAAACATAACTACAAATGGTCTCTGAGCGATACAAATTTGTACTGTTTGGTTCCTATTCTAACTTATGTAGAATCTAAAGACCTTGAGATTGTGTTTTATCAGATTATCACTCTTGAGATACCAGCATGTCACAGCTGTCTGAACTTTGAATGGCTGTTTAAATCAACTTCAAGTACAATACAAAGGTCACAGGTAAAGCAATCCACTAATTTCATTTTAAAATCACAAAAAGCATGAAGGAGCTTCTATCATTAAGTGTTATGCTCCATCTGCTTCACTCTGGTTACCTGCTCATCCCAGTGAGAGCAGAACACACATGTAAGAAACTCCATCACTCCACAACAGCCCTTTTACCAATCCCACTATTGCTTCTAACACGCTTGGCTGCACTCGTGGTGTTAAACTTTCTCCCAAACAGATGAGGTTAAGGTTAATGCTCTTTCGAGTTTAAAATCAATAAAACCTACCTCTCTTCCCCATATCTTAAATATAAACCAAACCGATAGTGTCATATAAAGCAATGCAAGATAAAAAACTTAATATATAAAGACCTTATTCACAGCAGTGCTAATTTGAAATGTATTTTTTTGGGGGTATTTTCTCCCTTTTTCTCCTAAATTTGGAATGTCCGATTCCCAATGCGCTCTAAGTCCTCGTGGTTGCGTAGTCACTCGCCACAGTCCGGGTGTTTGCTTCCGTGTCTGAGAACGTCAATCCGCGCATCTTATCACGTGGCTTGTTGAGTGCACTACCGTGGAGATATAGCATGTGTGGAGGCTTCACGCTATTCTCCGCAGCATCCACGTACAACTCACCGAGAGCAAGAACCACATTACAGCGACCACAGAGTGGTTACCCCATGTGACTCTACCCTCCCTAGCAACTGGGCCAATTTGGTTGATTTGGAGACATGGCTGGAGTCAGCTATTTTTGATGGCATTGTCATCAGTGAGAGTTAGATTGTCTTTTCAATATGTTGTCTGGTTGTTTACAGTGTTTTGATCATTCTGCTGATGAAACATTGAAAAAAAAAAACATTTCCAAGAAATGTCAGTAGAAAACACAAGCTGTGGAAAACAAGATGTGATAGAAGCCTAGGAATATGCAGCTTTCTTTTGTGTCATAATCTGACACCAGAAATCAATTATAATGCTTCCTTGATTACCTTCCGAGCATTGCAGTTAATTCTGTTTTCAGTGCTTTGATTAAAACAAGAAAGCACGTGTTTCGCACAGAACTATAGTAATTAAAGCCTATTCCCTACACTGTAAAGAAAATCCTGTTGTTTTTACAAAAAAGGTTAAAAAAAATGTCAGCTGTGGTTGCCAGAAAAATGTAAACAACTTTACAGAACAAACTGTTGTAATTTACATTACCACAATGGCACAGTAAAAAAAAAATTATCTATTAAATCGATTATTGTTTTTTACAGTAATTTTAACAATAATTTACTGTAAAAAGTACATGTACTCTCTTGTTAAACAATGTACATTTTTACCATTAATTATACAGGAAAATCATACTTTTAACATCTAGAAATTTTTATTTTTACAACATTTTATGGTAAAAACTACTGTATTGTCTTAAAATATATTAACAAATTGTATTGTATATTTGACAGTTAATATTCACTAATCAATTCACGTTTTATTTCTATAGCATTTTTACAGTCTTTTACCATTAAAATTACAGAAATGTCTTATGTGCCGTGTGCAAATGATTGAATTTGCTTTAAAAGTGTCTCCTTAGTTAAACCTAGTTATTATATGTTTTCATTTCCGATACCGTATCAAAATTATTCCTCTAATATTGCTTCTAGACTGGGTAAATTATGCCTGCTTTGGGCTCCTTTAACCCTCCTTCCTTCCCACTAATTTGACCTATGACCTTGGCCAGAAGCAAAGTTGACTGTAATATGCCCATGACAACAGCCTTTATTTCTTATTATCTGGCTACCACTATAGCAGTCATGTCAGTTTCAAGCACAATGTTGCTTTATGTTCATACTGACCACAGGCTTTAGCAGAGGAGTCAAGTCTCCATCTCTGTACCTTAAAGCTCTGACCTATCAATCTGTAAAGTCAAAGTTTACATGAATTAGCCATAAAGGCACATTAGCACCCATCTGGGTACAAACTCTCTCAAGGTTCACTCTGTGCCAGTTAAAGTCTAACAGAAAATATAAATATATGTTCTGTAAGAAGCATAATATGCAGAATCAAAAACATCAAAAATGATTTAGCATTTTTTTGGGTCACCCACCCAATGGTAAACATTCTTTGTAGTGTTAAATGGACATGATTCTAACAAATTCTGCTTTAACACTTTAAAGGGAAAACTATAAGCTGTTGCATAAGAGGTTAATTGAATTATTATTATTTTTTTACGTATGGCCGGGACAATGCACAATCATTATTCCAGTCCAATCATATAGGCCTCTAAATTCAGCTTTGCGGTTAATAAACAGTACAATAATTTTGACAGCAGAATGCTATGATTGACCAATCAAAATCAAGTATTCCAAGGTGGTGTAATAAAATAAGTTGTATAAATGTCTGACAGTAGCCATGTTCAGCCATATGGTGGCTCATAAGCATTCCAAGCAGTGAATTTTGGGACAAGAAATCAGCAAGCAAACTTTCAAAATTAAAAGTCAGTATCTGGTGTGGCCACCAGCTGCATTAAGTACTACAGTGCATCTCCTCCTCATGGACTGCACCAGATTTGCCAGTTCTTGTTGTGAGATGTAACACCACTCTTCCACCAAGGCACTTTCAAGTTCACAGACATTTCTGGGGGAATGGCCCTAGCCCTCACCCTCCGATCCAACAGGTACCAGACATGCTCAATGGGATTGAGATCCGGGCTCTTCGCTGGCCATGGCAGAACACTGACATTTCTATCTTGCAGGAAATCAAGCACAGAACGAGCAGTATGGCTGGTGGCATTGTCATGCTGGAGGGTCATGTCAGGATGAGCCTCCTGGAAGGGTACCACATGAGGGAGGAGGATGTCTTCCCTGTAACGCACAGCATGGAGATTGCCTGCAATGACAACAAGCGATGATGCTGCGACCCACCGCCCCAGACCATGACGGACCCTCCACCTCCAAATTGAGCCGGCTCTAGAGTACAGGCCTCACTGTAATGCTCATTCCTTCGACCATAAATTACAGTCCTACCATCACCCCTGGTGAAACAAAACCGCGACTCGTCAGTGAGGAGCACTTTTTGCCAGTCCAGTCTGGTCCAGCGAAGGTGGGTTTGTGCTCATAGGCGACATTGTTGTCGGTGATGTCTGGTGAGGTCCTGCCTTACAACAGGCCTACAAGCCCTCAGTCCAGCCTCTCTCAGCCTATTGCGGACAGTCTGAGCACTGATGGAGGGATTGTGCGTTCCTTGTGTAACTCGGGCAGTTGTTGTTGCCATCCTGTACCTGTCCCACAGGTGTGATATTCGGATGTACCGATCCTGTGCAGGTGTTATTACACATGGCCTGCCACTGCAAGGATGATCAGCTGTCCTTTCTGTCTCCCTGTAGCGCTGTCTATCTATACTGAGAAATATAGATTTGTAAGGAGTGTACATTTTTTTAATAAATATACAATTATAATTTCTAATCAGTGTTCTCTTATCTGATCAACAGGCTCTTCCATCTCCATCTAATCATCACTTTTGCATTTGGACCCCATTAGCGATCGCATAAGGGTTGTAAATTTCTACTAATCATGACACTCAGTGTGATCATGATTGTAATCAAGCCCAGATCATTTCCTACAGTCCTCCACTTAATCAAATACTGTAAAAAGAGAACACCAGAAAACAGCAGTTTGTTCATCTAATCAAGAAACATAATATTCACGTTAGGGTTCTCAGACAGAATAGCTCAAATTAACCTAAATATCAGCCACATATCAGGAAGCTCAAAGTGAAAGAGCTTTGAACTGCTGTTAGGCCTGTAACTTCATCTACTGTAAGTGATCCCAAAAAATATTTGAACATTAAGCAATGGTTTAAAATGTAAGAATTTCATTGCATTAGACAATAAATGATCACAACAAGTGGCATCTAGTTTGAAGATAGCATAAGCACACTTTCCATACAAAATATTTCACAAAAAATCCCCCCAAAAATGAAAATTCTCTCTTCATTTACTCAACTCCAAACCAGATATGACTTTCTTTCATCTACAAAGATTTATGTAAGGATATCTCAGCTCTGTAGGTTTATACAATGCAAGTAAATGGTGTCCAAAAAACACATAGGCAGCATAACAGTGTAAGGGGGTTACGATGGGCAAGGAGGAGGCGAGAACCGGCTTGTCAACATAAATAATAATTAATGAAAACTTAAACCAAAACACACAAACATAAACACACACATGACGGACATGCCTGTAATTCTCTCTCTGGAACCGTCGTCATCAGCCACCTTTATCCCTCGCTCGCCCCATCAGGCCGATTTGGGACCAGGCGTGCGACATTCCAGCCCGGCCCCGCCCCCCTCCCCTCCACAAACAGTAATCCATAAAACTCCAGTGCTTTAATCCATGTCTTCTGAAGCAATCTACTCTATTTTGGGGGAGAACAGACCAAAACATAACTTATTTTCACTGTACATCTTGCTATTGCAGTCTCTAGACACAATCATGATTTCAAGCTTTGATTCCACTTCCTAGTGCTTGATGCACATGTAGAGCACTAGAAGGCACTAGGAAGTGTAATGGAGCTTGATATCATAATTGCCAAGGATACGGCTGACGTCAAGATATACTCAAAGCCGAATGGATTGCTTCAGAAGACATGAATTAAACAACTGGAATCTTATGGATTGCTTCAAAGCTGCCTTTATTTGCTTTTTGGAGCTTCAAAGTTTTGGTCACTATTCACTTGCATTGTATGGACCTACAGAGCTGAGATATTGTTCTAAAAATCGTTGTTCGTGTTCTGTAGAAAAATGTCATACACATCTGGGATGGCATGAGAGTGAGTAAATCATGAGAGAATCCTTTTAAGATCCATCTCACAATCCATTATGCATGCTAACACCATTGGCATACTACTTGACATACTATTTAAATAAAACAATTATTACATAAGTTACACACATTTATAAAATACATTTGCTTACCGTATTCAATGTGACTGTTAGTTGAGACTGTTTATGGGAGTACATAATGTCAATTCGTGGTTCAATTCCCTACACAGCTAGTCATAATTATCCTAAACTGTCAATAAGTGTAAGTGGTAGTACTTGTTTTCAGAGCTATGGAAATGTGGCTTAGCACGTGGCAAACGTTCGCTTAGTTTGTTGACTCTTTATGACGGAAAAGTCAACCGACTTGAATTTTAGAACGTCAAGTGTTAGTTTTGTCTCACAGGTTTTAAACCGTCATTTCCAAGCATCTCGGAGTCGGAACATACAACTGTGCACATGGTTCGTTATTTAGCATAATACACGTGAATCCACATTTAATGCACTGTTCCTCGTACTTCCATATTTGTTTCTCTTCACTTGCATTTAAACGCTTGTGTTTCGTTCGTGAACGAATCAGTGTTTTTGAACCAATCATTTAAGTGAACAAATCGTTCTCGTTCACTTCCATTGTTTCTGTGGTAACGTGTAACGAATCAGTTGAATCACTGACTCACTCATTAAACATGTATCATTTAAATTATTATTAAGGGATAGCTACTGTATGTACATCTGTTACAAGTATTTTATGTTAATTTGTTAATTTATTTAACGTTCATTATGTCTTGTTAAATGTTCATTGTATTTTATATTGTATATATTGTATTATTATTATTATTATTGCCATCACTGGCGCCTTTCATTTTATTTTTATCGTTAGGCTGTTACTGTTACTGTTGTTATTATTATTATTATTATTATTATTATTATTATCATCTTCTCTTTTTCTTTTCCATTATGTGTTGTGTGTATTGATGCTTTGGCAATTTTGTATGTAAAAACAATCATGTCATGAAATTTATTAGAAACTGTAGATTAAAATGGTTTCTGGTCGCTGTGAATTAATCTGAACGAATCTCTATTTGAACGGAGTGAAGTGACTAGAGTATGTGAAAACGAATCAAAATCCCATTAATCCCTCGCAACTCAAATAAGGATGTAAAAAAAATCTGGCTGTTATAGTCACACAAAAATACTATCGTCACTATCGGTATCCACACCATGGTTAATATTCATAAGACAATCACAATGTTTGTTTGTTTCATAGACCATGCAATCATTGGCAATCAAGGCTCGTTTTCTGCTTTTGCTATTTCACTACAACCAGACACTTTACAGTACATGGTAAATCCACTTGAAACATCCAAAACGTCCACTAGAGAGCAGACGAGGAAAAGATCTAGGCATTTGGATTACAATTTACGGTCAATTTGCTTTGACATGCACTCTTGTAATCTGACTAATGACTGCATTTTGAAAAACAGTTCGATGACAAGTATTTTCAATTACCTTAACCATGTGAAGGCCATACAAAATCATGCCTAATCGAATTAAAGCAAGAAGTGTTAACATTTTAATTACATCATTCCATGCAGGCTATACATCTGTCATATCAGATGTCTGCATTTTCTCAGACTCAAAATGGATCAATGATTTAGTCCATATAAACAACATAGTCAGTCAGTTGAAATAGAGATTATTTAGCAGAGACAGGCCACTTCTACTTAAATTAATGAGAAGTTGTAACGCTCCAGCAAGGAGCTCTGAGCAACTGTCAACAGATGTAGAAAGGATGTCCTGCTTTACCTTTTAAATATAGACATCACCTGTCAATCAACTCTACACGTGCATGTGCATTAGCTATACAAAATGGGATTATTGCTTTTTGTGCGTAATAAGAGGTAAAGAAGGTAAAGAACCTTCTAAAGAACAGGAGCCTGCTGGTACGTGATAGCTGTACGGTATGTGTAAACTTCACTTCCCTGGCATCAAGTGGCACACTTGCAACTGACGCTAGAAGCTGTAGCCTTTAGCCTCCCCGATAGTGTGCCCGCCGCCTCCCTTGCCAGCTGATGTCGGTTCAAATCCCGTTCGGAGCAGGACCGGTTACAGAAACACAATTAATGATACCAGTATTGTCAGATTATATTGCTGAATTGAAATATGTTCTTTGATCATAATCTTGACCAACCGTCTTTGAGATTTTGGTCTTTTTATGTAGGTAAGAGCTGCACTGGCATGACTGAAAATAGCTTCCCGAGAGCGTTCCAAAGATGGCTGACAGTGGACTGACTTGCTAGAAAGACTTTGATTGAACTGAATGAAAATGGTTTTTAAAATCAACCCGAAGTAATCGTGTACGGTTGACGTTTATTAAAAGTTTTACACTTTATTATTTAAGATTTAATCCCCAAAAAATGTCTGATAGATTAGGATCTGAATCATGATATTTTTAGACCATTTTCTTGGATTTGGTCCCAGTTTCCATCATTAAATGAGGTTTTGTGCAAATTTGCGTCAAGCTTTGAGTTTAATGTTGGCCTCAACAGGAGATTTGTTCTAATAGCTTAATGCTGCCACAATACTAATGCCAACATACCAAATCCCTCCTTAGACTGGCACTATTTTCTGGTCTTTGCCCTTTCCCTCCACCATAAAGGGAGCCTGATTTTGTCCTACAATTTACCATTAATTAAACCATAGAAATGTGTACTTGTGCTGTTCACTTTCAAGATAGATCCTGGTAATCCGTTTAATTTTATGACGTGGAAGTGTGCAAAAACAGGTTTTTTTGTTAGTTTGTTTTTTTGTCGTCAGAAAAGCATGTCAGCTAAAGGTTCATTCACAACCAGGAGACAAATCTGAATCAACTTTTAAGACATATTACTTGTGATTTTCCCTGTTTGTGTGTCACGTCCAATAAAAGCATTTGCTAAATGAATAAATGTGAATGTGATCAAAATAGCTGAAATACCATGCTGAGTGTGAGATAATGGTGCGGGTAAGCAGTGATCTATAAAGGGCAATGAAAAAATCTCTTTCATTTTGAAAAGGTTTATTGAACTAGTGGAAATTTGTTGACATTTTGGTCATCTGGTGCAAGAGACACAAGTTCATCAAGGTTTTGGTCAACTGCAATTCTTATACAAAACAGATAAAACTCTGGGACACTTTTCTGTAGCAGTACTTTACTGTGGCAGTATTGCTGTGGTCTTCAACAGTGTAAACTACAGACATTGTGGTAAACATAAACTGGGATAAAGCTGGTTAACTCAGTGTCGTCTTAACTACAGTGTCTTCTCAGCTCTAATACTGATCTATTAACAGTCCTCTCTAGTGTGGCAATGCAAAAAAAAAAAGGCACTTTAAAGCTGTTTTTCTTTCTTATTTTTTTTTTTCTTCTAACAGACACAACAAAAAGAAAGTTCATGTCCTAGTTCAGTGCCACCTTCTTCAGCTCTCTAGTGCCCCTACTGGTCACAGGTTCAGATGCAGTTCATTCCAGATCACCCTGATTTTGGCTGGACTCTTTAATTATCTGCAATAGGTAGAGAGGCCAAAATGTGTCATCATTTTCATATAAAAATGAAAAAACTCATAATGTTCTCTTATTGTTTATGTAACTCACATGTCCATCTCTTGTCTCGATGGTCTTTATCACCACTTTCTTAGTCAGGTTGTCAATCAAAGGTCTGGTTTCCTTCATGGACTCTGCAGGCAAAATATTCATTTACTGTACATAGTCATTTCATTAGATAAATGCGAGTTAGTTTTGATACAAGCCTTTAAGAAAAGCCTCTAGCGGTAACTGCATCTTTTAGACTGGTTCATGGCCGCCTAGTCCCAAGATCTGCACTATGTATTATTTATTCATCTCAGAGATCTCAGCCCTTTCTCGACTATCCAACTTAAAAGGAGCAATTCCTTTCTTCTCAGTTTGTCCCAAAGCGTGTTTATAAGGATATTGTTGAAATCAAAGAGTTTTTACCTCGTTGGGTGAATGACGTGATGTTGGGAAAAGGTGTGGTGATCCTATATAAGAGAAAGAGACAGTTGTCAGAGATGATATGTGACAATAAAAATAATAAATAATAATTTAAACTCTAAAATAAAGCCACACTTTACTCAAATATGAAAGGAAATATAAGAATCCCATAAGCAAATGAAGGTATATCTATAAAATAATTAATATGATAAATAAATGTAATAAAAAATATAATAAATAACAAGAAGGAAATATAATATATAAATATAATAACAAGACATATAAATATAATAACAAGATAAATAAATAGATGGATGGATGCAAAAATTCACCTGCTTTCCTCTCCCTCCAGCAGCTTCCTGTAGGTGGCGATCTCAATATCCAAGGCCATCTTAACATTCAGCAGATCTTGGTATTCACGTAGATGATGTGCCATCTCATCCTTCATGTTACGGCTGTCCTCCTCTAGACGCAAAATGTTGTCCTGGTAACCAGATGCTTCGATGGAAAAGTTCTCCTCCATCTCTCTCATCTGACGTTCCAGTGACTCATTCTGAAATTATCAGTATGGATACAATAATAGTTTTTTTTAATATAAGGAGCCGTAGTATAAAGCATTTGCTCTCAACTGATGGGTCATGACCCAAAATTGATTCCTTATTTACTACTAGCCATTACACTTGCGATGCAAAGGACCAAGATACGAGTCCTGAAGAACATGCGAGTCGACAAGTGAGCTGAAAGTGTCAAAGAAGCACTGCATTGTGATGTGGTTGCTTCACCATTTGCAATTTTCATCTCATATTTGCTTTATTACACTATCAATTGGGTTTAGGTTTACTGCCAACTACCCATATTAAGCATTTAAATAAATACTACCATTATATTCTCCAGTACTCACCATTCCTTTGAGAGATTCTAAGTCACAGGTGAGTGATTGAAGCTGACGGCGGTAGTCATTGGCTTCCTGCTTGGCCAGACGAATCGCGTCGTTGTTACGGGCAGCAGCTTCTGACAGGTCAGCAAACTACAGGAAGAGAGGGAAACTGAGATAAAGGGCCGTACTACTGCACAATAAACTGTTCTTAAACAGATTAAAAGCTCCATCTGCCTCTTTGGCTTTCATTTCCTTCCATCCTCAATGACACCGATGACTGTGCTAGTTTCACATTTAAGTCTGTAAGGTAATGGATCTATTGATCTATTAAAATGATCAATATAGAGAAGCAGATGGTCTCTAAATCTAAAGATGCCTTAAAGTCACCATCTGCTGTGTCTTAAGAAGCTGATCTTGAATTGAGCCAGTCTCACTTAATCCTTAAAAATCTCACTCTGTCTTTCTAGATCACCACGGCTTCTCTTCTCATGTCATTTCTCATGTGATACAAACTATTTAATTTAGTTCTCTACCATGATTTCCAAGAGGAACATGTTTTTGTTCAGAAGTTATTGAAGTTATTGTAATCTCATTGTTTTCTGAGATTTAGTATATTAATATACACTCACTGAGCACTTTATTTGGAACACTATGATCCTAGTAAAGTGCCTGATGTGGTCTTCTGCTGTTGTCGCCCATGTCAAGATCCGTCATGTTGTGCATTCTGAGATGCTTTTCTACAATTGGACAGAATGGCTATCTGAGGTACTGTGGCCTTTCTGTCAGCTCAAACCAGTATGGCCATTCTCTGATGACCTCTCTCATCAACAAGGCATATCTGTCTGCAGAAGTGCCGCTCACTGGATGTTTTGTGTTTTGGCACCATTCTGAGTAAACTCTAGAGATTGTTGTGCACGAAAATCCCAGGAGAAATACAGAAATACTCAAACCAGCCCGTCTGGCACCAACAATCATGCCACGGTCGAAATCACTGAGATCAAATTTTTTTCCCGTTCTGATGGTTGATGTAAAAATTAACTGGAGCTCCTGACCCGTATCTGCATGATTTTAAGCAGTGCACAGCTGCCACACGATTGGCTGCTTAGATAATCGCATGAATTGGTAGGTGTACAGGTGTTCCAAATAAAGTGCTCAGTGAGTGTATATTAACTAATATTGAGATATTAAAGCGAACTCAATTGTGATTTGTATTTCCAACAAATGTGATGAAATTTTATATGTAACCAAACAAAGGAAAGTTCAATCAAAAGGTGATCAATAAGTCACAGTTGTAAGACAGACCTTGGATTTGTACCATTCTTCGGACTCTTGGACGTTCCTGGCGGCCAGAGTCTCGTATTGCTGGCGAACGTCCTTTAGGGCAGCGGTGAGGTCAGGTTTGGCCACTTCCATATCAATCTGCACATGTTGTTCCTGGATCTGAATCTGCATCTCTGCAAGTTCCTGCAGAGAGATGATGGAAAAAGTACTCAAATGAAGCTCAAAAGCACAGAAGCTGTTTGCAATTAAAAAAGAACCTGATTCTGAAATGCAGACACAACTAGGCCTTGAACCTTAATAAAACAAGGCCTTTCTCTTGGTATTACTACATTTTTCTAGGGCCTATTTAACCACAGAGTTGGGTCACACAGTGTTCACAAGCAACTGAGCTTAACAAGCCAGTGGGTAGATGGGTTGGATTGTTCTGTACCTCATCATGAAGTTTCCTCAAGAAAGCAATCTCCTCTTGCAAGGACTCCACTTTTCTCTCCAAGTCCAGACGAGCAAGGGAGGCATTATCAACATCCTGTGGGTAAAATATGTAGAAAAATCTTCACATTTCAGCTTTCTTCAGTTTGTGAACTTTGGAGAATGTTCTACTTAAAGTCTTGTTTACTTTCTTTTAGCAAATGTTCATTTATGAAAATCAAGAGTTCCTAACAAATTTTCAGCAAACTTGCCACAAATTCACCACTGTTAATTTTCACATGCAAATGAGCTTTGCGGCAAAGTTGCAAAAGGTTTGCCAGAGGTTCACCACTACTGGAGAAGAGTTACAGAATTCTGGCAAACTTTTGCGGCGAATCAAAAGCTCATTTGAATGTGAAAATAACGAACTTTAACGAACAAAATTTGCGGCAAGTTTATGGCTAGTTTAGATTTTTTGTAAGGGTTATTTTATTTCCATTTCCATGCAATATTAATAAGCCTGTCCACCTTGGGTAGTTATTTGTAATGACTAATTAGAAGTGTCTGATTCTAATTTCTGATAATGTAAATACCATCAGTCAATACAGAATTACGATATCCATTTATCATAGAGCATAAAATGTACATTATTGATGTAATTACGGGAAGTACGCACTAAATATGTGCTTGCAAACCATTGGGATTACATTATGAAACGCTAGCTTAGCAGGCTAATTGGTTAGCATGCAAACTGAAAACACAAGTAATTTTTTTTTAATTGACCGTTTGTTGCTTTGGTTATATCATGCAACATGTTATACAAAGTATAGCTTACATGACATCAGTTGATGCAGTTTCATGATTAACACTACATACATATTCAAGATATTAAGTTTTATTCGATCAGGCATTGTGTAGAATACTCAAAACTTTGGGTTCATAATGGAACAGGATTACATTGGGGGACTCAATATTCCATGAAACCGGCCCACAAATTTTTTTGGACAATTTGATTTCTTCCAAGACTGTTGATATTTCATATCCATCTTTTTCCTGAACGCAAATGTGTTCCACGATCAATAACCGAAGCCTGTTTTTGTTTTCCAGCCTCTAGGGTTTTCACTTGCATGTCATATCCGTATTTATTTATTTTTTCTCCCCAATTTGGAAAGCCCAATTCCCAATGAACTCGTGTCCTCGTGGTGGCATAGTGACTCACCTCAATCCAGGAAGATTCTCAGTTGCCTCCGCCAACCGCGCATCTTATCATGTGGCTTGCCGTTACAGCGAAGACATAGTGCATATGGAGGCTTCATGCCATCCACCGCAGCATCCATGCACAACTAACCATGCACCCCACCAAGAGCGAATTGCATAATAGCAACCATGAGAAGGTTACCCTGTGTGACTCCCTATCCCTCCCTAGCAACTGGGTGAATTTATTTGCTTAGGAGACCTGGCTGGAGTCACTCACCAAGCCCTGGGATTCGAAATTGCAAACTCCAAGGGTGGTAATCGGCGTCTTTACTCATTGATCTACCCAGGCCCCTGCATATATGGATTTTTGAAGTTTAATGTGATGTTTAGAGTATTAATTGACAAAAATTGGCAACTAAAAAAACATGTGGCTACACACTGCCGATACTTTTCAGAGTCGCGATTACAGTGGTTTGACAGTGCCACACCTGAGTGGGTAGATGACATAAATTTGCTGCAAATCTCATTTGCATGTAAAAATAATCAGTGGCGAATTAGCCTCGAACTCTCGATTTTTGTAAGTTTGAACTGTTTTTGTTGACAGAGCAAAAAGAAACAAAATGGCTGGCCAGATTATGTCTGAAATGTCAGTTATTCAATATAAATTCTTGTTTATAGAACTGTTGTATAAAAGCCGCCAAATCAGAACCATGCCAATATTCAGCATAACAGCACTCTTGCATGTGTGATATTACATTATTTAAGCACCTATGACTAATATTTGTGTTCCGAGGACATCCTCTGAATCCAGCACATTTCCTTTTCTTATTCTTCTATGCCGCTGCACTAAAGAAAATCACATTACATGCAAATTCTTTGGAGACATTCCTGATTGAATTGAATAACAATAGTATGGATGCTGCTAGGGACGCAGCTGGTGGTGGCAGTCACACTAACACACACACACACACACACACACACACACACACACACACACACACACACACACACACACACACACACACAAAATATCCTCTTCTCTGCTGCCACAATTCACCAATGACCCTTTGCAAGCTCTGGCCCCTCCCAATCGTACAACAGTTTGCTTTGTCAAGAACACACAGGTCTGCTCTCTCAGACAAAGCTGTCTGTTCTCTGTTTCTAACCCTGATGCCAGACCGGAGGGCAGCTTGACTAGGTCTCCACTGCCCCTGAATTTGGTGAGACTCAATGGTCACACTTAGTGACTGATCTGATCACAATTGAACTGAAACTAACTAATCACAGAGTAATGAGCTTTGGTATAAAAAGTTGAGCATTCCATTAAAGTTGAGGATCTAAAATGGGTCTGAAAATGGTGTTTGAATACTTTATAAGTTAGTGTATTTCTGAACACATGCATATCCAAACACACACAAATGCACAAACATACCTTTCTGAAACCCTGCAGGGTGTGTTCAGCATCCTCCTTCTGAAGCATCTCTTCTTGAAGTCTGAAAATTACAGATAGATATATCAGAAGAGCCACACCCTTTATAAGTGTCAAACCCACTCTATTCTCTCAACATCTCACTCTCACTGCATCCAAGCTTCTCACCAGGACAGTAATTACACCTTCTAAAACCCTTATTGCCTTTGACATTAAACTAATTCTAATCTATTTATTTTAATTTCCTACATCAACAAAATTAAACCAACTGGGGGGGTCTATGCCCCTAAGTGCACCACATACTCTATATATTGTAATATATTTACATTTATATTATATAAAAAATACTGTGTCCCAAACATTCTATAACTACCCAACTGACCACTTAGCATGTTTTAGTCTTATTTTTCCCCCCACAGGAATGTTAATTATTTCGTTTTATTTCACTCTACTAATCTAGTTGAGAAAAGAGTATTGTCTTGATCTGTTATGGGACACTAAGTTCGCACATACTTTTGTTTTAGGTGGTCTATATCATCTCCCAGATTGTCCCGGTCCATTTCCACCCTTGCCTTCTCGTTGGTGAGCTGGTCCACTTGCCGTCTCAATTCTCTCATCTCATCCTCGTACAGATCCCCAACCCTGGACAAGCCTTTCCCTCTCAGCTGCTCGAGCTCCGCGATCAAGATCTTGTTCTGCTGCTCCAGGAGTCTTACTTTATCTATGTAATTTGCGAATCTGTCATTCAGATGCTGCAACTCAGCCTTCTCATTGGTGCGGGTTTCTTTAAACTCGGTGTTCATGGCTTCAGCGAGCCCGAAATCCAAAGTATCGGTGGAGAGCCTTGGCATGGGCGCGCTGCTGCGCACTCTTGCACCCTTGGACATGTACATGGATGGAGGCGCGGAAGAGGCGCTGCGGTAGGTGACCCTGGATGTTGTTGTACGCACCGGGCTGCTGTACTGGCGATTCGAATAAGTGGAACGGGATATCGCGGGTCGCTGCCCACCGAACATCCTTTGATAAGAAGATGTAGTTGTAGTTGTTCGGCTTGTCATGTTTGTAATCCTTTAGTTTTAATGGTATGTTGTCTCCTCGAAACCTACGACCGTTTTCACTTTTTGTCCCAGTTTAAGCGCAAAGACACTCAGATTGTCCTGTCCAACCGAGACCACTGCAGAGATTCGGCCCGGATTTATAGTCCACTCCCTATGCAAATGACATAACGGTGCAGGGAGTTAAGTGACGTAGAGGGGCCGTCTGCGAGAGGAGCATGATCAACGGAGAGGGTCTTAACCACAGCAAATCCGGGAAAGTCACCCAATTTATGTATTTATTTATTCAATATCAAATAGCCTTGCTGATAAGTTCATTGAGTTTCTTATATTTTATATTTAAATTTTCGCTTTTTATTTTCCCTTATTTTTCCCTTTATGTTTATGGTCTTAAATGTTTTAAAAAAAATAGACTTTTGCATAGTCATTAGCTATTATTTAATATGCGAAATGATTTGAATTATTATTGTGTATTAAATGTGCTATAAACGTATCTTGTTATTTAACTTTAATACATTTCTTGTTATTATTTATTTATTTCCCTATTTTTTTTTCATTATGTTTTTAATAATTTGTTAGTAGTCAATATTCGAAGTTGTACTCTACTGGTAAACAAACAAATATCGGAAATTAAGTTTTACAATAAGAGGGATTTTACTCTCAGGAGAAAATGAATGTATGTAAACAACGTCAATTTAAATAATACATTATGCGATTTTATTTAATTGAGAAATTAATACTTTACCATAGTAATTAAATCAATTTAGACTCATGTTTAGTCTATGCCATAATGTATGTATTAATATAGGACTACTATAGAATAGACCCTATTAAAAACAATATTTTTGCTATTTTTGGTGGCATTTTGCCCTGAGCCCAACATTAATTTCGAACCCTTATGTGCACCTCAAAGCGGATTTTTTTGTTACCAGCTTTATATCTATTATTATTATTACGAAGATTCAGCGTCGTAGTAGGAGGAAATAAACCGGAACCTTCGCTCACTGGCTTTGTTTCGTGAGGGTCATGTATTGTAGGTTGCACATGCGGCATGTCGTGTGCTGTCAAAACATCATAAACTTCAGTGAAGAAGAGAAAGAATGGAGCAACTCCGTGTTCTGGAGTTATACAGCGGAATAGGAGGAATGCATTATGCTTTAAAGGGTATGCCAACTTAGTTATATTTGAGACTGCAGATCACATTTGAGTTATTATTTCTCTCTGTTCTCCACTTTCTCTCTCTTTCAAATTCAAATGAGCTTTATTGGCATGACAAATTGTACATTGTATTACCAAAGCATATGAGCATGAAAAAAAAATTAACAAAGTAGAACAAATTCTGTATTGAACAAGTGTGGAAAAACAGGAAAAAAAAATTGTGTGTGTGTGTGTGTGTGTGTGTGTGTGTGTGTGTGTGTGTGTGTGTGTGTGTGTGTGTGTGTGAGTGTGTGTGTGAGTGTGTGAGTGTGTGAGTGAGTGAGTGAGTGAGTGAGAGAGAGAGAGAGAGAGAGAGAGAGAGAGAGAGAGAGAGAGAGAGAGAATGGGCGCATCACTGTTTGGTCGACTCTTCCCTCAATGTGTGGCAGGAATTGATGTACTTTGTTGCTAGTGAAATGCAGTCTCTTTGTTCACCAAGTGAATACTGAGCTTGTGCATCATTCTTCAACTTTATGAAATTGGGACAAATAATGTCAAATTTGGGAAAGAAGTGTTTTCGAATATCATTGTAATTAGGGCAAATGGTTAAGGAGTTCAGCTCTGTTTCTATTTGTCCTTGGCTACAGTACGGGCATAACCTGCTCTCTCTCCGGGCATCAGCTCTGTCTGTATCTGCCCTTCTCTATCGCCAGGCTGTGTTCACTCAGTCTGTAAGTCGTCATGTTTTTCCTCAGTTTGTGGTCTCTAACTGTACTCAGGTATTCTGCTGTTTTGTCCTATCTCTGTTTAGGGCCAAATAACATTGTAGTTTGCTTTGTTTTTTGTTGTTTCATTCCAATAAGTTCTGTAGTTTTATTTTGTGCGTTAATCATTTGGTTGGGCTGGATTGTGTGGATGAGGGTGTCCGTGTTCTGAGGCTAATTATTGCTAGTCGTGTTAGTCTGTTTGTGGAGCCTCAGGACCAGCTGAATGAGGGGACTATTATCAGTGTTCACTTCATGGTTTCTCTCTCTCTCTCTCTCTCTCTCTCTCTCTATGTTTTCCTTTCATTATTAAAATATGACAGGATCACAGACTGCTTATCAGACAAAAGTTTTCAGACACATTTTATGATGAATGTGTATGTTTCTTTCAGAGAGCTCAGTTCCTGCTGAAGTTGTGGCTGCTGTGGATATCAACACAACAGCCAATGAAATCTACAAACACAATTTCCCCAGTACCCCTCTATTACCTAAAACTATTGAGGTGAGTCCCTGC
This sequence comes from Xyrauchen texanus, assembly GCF_025860055.1. Lineage (NCBI taxonomy): Eukaryota > Metazoa > Chordata > Actinopteri > Cypriniformes > Catostomidae > Xyrauchen > Xyrauchen texanus. The sequence goes on from NC_068316.1 coordinate 7,167,488, forward strand.
AAAAAGCACTCTTAATTCTTTTTGAAAAGATTACATGTGACTATTATTTCGACACATTTTATCTGGATGTTTTCACAGATCACGAAGTGTGTCCCATAAAAGGTTGTGGGTGGTTTCTTTTTTAGGTTCATAATTGCAGACAAACATGATTTAAACATAGATATACATATAAAGTTGTATCTGAAAGGAAGGAATGATTACTTCCACCGATTTGCCACCCTTACACATTACAAGCCCAATTTATGCCAAATCATACTGCGTTCCTAACAGCATGTCTCTCTTGTTACATCTCAAAAATGCTGTTTGTATATTAGTCCTGCCAGCACATAATAACATAACAAACCCCATGACTGGGGTTTTAAAAGCATATTGGAGGTAAAAGAGTAACTCAGTAGTTTTTGTGGTGGTTAAAGGTTCTGTGCTTTGTCAGCATGGTAATGATGTACCTGCCATTGGCCTCGTTCCAAAAAACTTTAAACATTCTGTGTTTAATGCTTTAGAGATTCAGTGTGCTTATAAAAACGGAAGGGCTGTATATCAGACAAGTTAATGTATTTTAAAGTATTGGATGTAATAAAAATTAATGTTTTCATGCTTTAGGGTTACTTAAGTGCAATTAACTTGGTTTCATAAGAATATTTTATTGCTCTATAACTCTATACCATTTTTATTTACATACATTGTTACGAGTGTGATTTATAGGAACAGTCTTTACCTTTTAAAATGCTTGAGATAGCATTTTTGTCTTTTATAATGTGTTAAATATCTTTATGTAAGCTGTTTTGATTTTGTGTATTTTAGGGAATGACATTACAGGATTTCGACAAGTTGAAATTTGACATGATTTTGATGAGTCCTCCATGTCAACCCTTCACCAGGTGATCAGAAATGTTTTCTTCATTAAACATGCCTATTATGTGAAGAAAGTCAGATGAATTGTTGGCTGAGGATATTTATATTTCTCTATAGGATTGGCTTGCAGGGAGATGTTACAGACCCTAGAACGAAGAGCTTCCTCTACATCCTGGACCTTCTGCCAAGGTCAAACAGATACATCTGTGATCTTCTCTTTAAAGGAATCGTTCACCCAAAAATAAAATGCTGTCATTATTTACTCACCCTCATGTCATTCCAAACCCGTATGTTGTGTTTTTTTCTGGGGAACACAAATGGAGTATTTTATGAAGACTCTTTATACTGCTCTTGCCATACAACGACATAGTGACCTCGGCTGTCAAGGAATACAAAAAACACCCCAAAACACTATAAAAGTATCATAAATGTAATTCATAAGTCTTCTGTAGTGTATTTCAGGTATTCTGAAGCCATATGGTAGGTTTCTCTGAAGATCAGATTGAATATTAAGTCATTATTCATTGATAATCCTGCCCTCTCCCAAAGTCCAGATGTAAAATTGTGCATAGCATTTGGTTATTACTCTGAAAACCAATGCTGTTGTAGTGTCAATGACGTCTTACACTAGTACCAGATCCACACTAATCTGTTTAAGTTTGAAAACTCAGTTTTCAGTTTCCTACCATCATTTTTCCAACAAAAAATATCTGTCGTTTTCCAAAGTATACGATTATGAAGAGAATTTTCGTAAGTATCTGATTTCAGTAAAGGGAGAGGCCATTCTAGTGTAGATGAGATATGTAAATGTATTAAAAATAATGCATTTTCAGACAAAAAGTTAAAGTGGACCTGGCCAAAAGACTTGGAACATAGCGGAAGAGTCGAATGGACTTTTATAGTTTATTTACAATTGTGTTCTCCATATACGTAGTATAACAGCATGCAGGTTTAGAACGACATGAGTGTGAGTAAATAATGCCAGAATTTTCATTTTGGGTGAACTATTCCTATAAAAGTGCTTTACATTTACATTTACATTTATGCATTTGGCAGACGCTTTTATCCAAAGCGACTTACAGAGCCCTTATTACAGGGACAATCCCCCCGGAGCAACCTGGAGTTAAGTGCCTTGCTCAAGGACACAATGGTGGTGGCTGTGGGGTTGAACCAGTGTACTTCTGATTACAAGATTACCAGTGCTTAGACCACTACACCACCACCACTCCAGTGCTTCCTATGAACATGGCATATTTCCTGACAGTGACATAATATTTTTGCACACCTAACATTATTAATTCATGACCAATGAAAGGATAAGGAATTGCTTCCTCTCTCTTTCTGTTTACCCTTTCTGATTTGTGTTCTTCACTGGCTCTGCCAGATTCATTTTTGCTGATCTTTTTGTAAAAGAACGTTCCTCTCTTTCTTCTGCAGGCTCAGCAAGCGTCCATGCTTTATTCTGCTGGAAAATGTGAAAGGCTTTGAGACCTCCGCTGCAAGGTAACCTCCGCTGGGAGGCACAGGAGCCCTTTACGCAGGGGGATCGCCATGGTTACGTGGCTATGAGCCAATGGGGGCATGAATTTTCTCTCTGTGTTGCTGTCAACATGGATTGTGTTAAAAAGAATTGTTAGTAGGGATGGTAAAGAGAGTGTAGACTCTAATCCTCCCAACAGTTTGTATTAAAACTAAATAATATCTCATTTGTCAGATCTTTAAAGGTGAATTGTGACATTTCTAAACCAGTTGCACCTCCAAACACATTTCCCAAACACTCCTCACTCTGTTAATCTAGAAGCAGACTGATGTATTGTTTTTATCTTCAAATCTACAGGGATGCTTTAGTTAAGATGCTGAAAGAGTGTGACTACAGCTTTCAGGAGTTTCTGATCTCACCAACATCTGTAAGCATGTCTTTTTCCTTGATCAAGTGGCACTCTGGTATGCTACTATCTCTTTAAAAACCAGATCTTCATTTGATAAAATATCTTGTATTCCACTCTTGTTTTTATTGCCACAGCTTGGGATACCAAATTCTAGGCTCAGATATTTTCTTATTGCGAAGAGACCACCAGAATCATTCTTGTTCCAGACTTCAACAGAGGTAGCTGTCTTTTTAGGTGTTTAATTTCTTTCTTTTGTATGTTTTAATTTATCCCCTTTTCTCCCAATTTGGAATGCCCAATTCCCACTACTTAGTAGGTCCTTGTGGTGGAACGGTTACTTGCCTCACTCTGGGTGGTGGAGGACAAGTAAAATCCATGCATCTTATCTTTGTGCATGACATCGCGGAGACCGCTCACGTGGAGGCTCATGCTACTCTCCGCGATCCACGCGCAACTTACCATGTGCCCCATTGAGAGCGAGAACCACTATTCGCAACCACAAGGAGGTTACCCCATGTGACTCTACCCTCCCTAGCAACTGGGTCAATTTGTTTGCTTAGGAGACCAGCTGGAGTCACTCAGCATGCCCTGGATTTGAACTCACAACTCCTGGGGTGGTAGTCAGCATCAATACTCGCTGAGCTACCCAGGCCCCATTTCAATTTAGCATCAAAGTTACTAAATATTGAAGATTCATGCCATTTAAAAAGAGTATTAAATAGCTGCTTTGTTGTATGAACAAGTAAAAAGGTGTTATTTGTTGTTTCTCATCTTTTCGGCAGATTATAGAGGGCTTTCCCAAATCAACCTCCAGTGTAACCTCAGATAGTTCAACTCTTCCAAACAATGAGCCTGCACCGTCTGAGTCTGAGAGAGAAAAGACGGGTACTATCATTTTTAAGCTTGAGACTAAACAAGAGTTGGAACGGAAGAGGAATCAGGATAGACAAGAGACAGTGCAGAGGCTGCAGGACTTCCTGGAGGAAGAGGAAGAGAACATGGATCAGTATCTGCTGCCCCCAAAAACCCTGCAGAGATACGCTGTACTGATGGATATAGTTCAGCCCAGCAGCAGGAGATCAGTCTGCTTTACTAAAGGGTGTGTGACTTAAAGCTTTATAACCTGATGTGCAATATATATTTTTTTTTTTACAATTTCTGCACTGATTGTGGGGGAATTTTTTTGCAAATGATTTAAATATTGTAAGATATGTAAAACGAAGCACTACATAATAATAGTTAGTATAAACCATTATTAAATTAGATAAAATATGTAATAAACGAACATGCAAGAGTGTGAAATATTTTCAGAACTTTAGAATTCTGTGGAAATCAGATGCACGTTTTCCGCAGAATTCAAACAGCTGTCATAAAATTCAATAGTTTTCAATAAATGTTGTTAATATTAAATGTAAATCACATATTTTTAGCTACTGTACAAATAAGAGTGTAGCACTCTCCAATCCATTTAAAGGAATAGTTCACCCAAAAAAATTGTTTTATTATAATTTCCCATTTTCCCTTTCATATTTTTCTTCATTTGTTTTTGGCGATTAGCATTCCTTTTTCCCTCCCCTTTTCTCCCCAATTTGGAATGCCCAATTCCCAATGCGCTCCTAGTCTAATGGTGGCATAGTGACTCGCTTCAATCCGGGTGGCAGAAGACGGATCTCAGTTGCCTCCGCATCGGAGACCGTCAGTCCATACATTTTATAATGTGGCTTGTTGAGTGCGTTACCGTGGAAACATAGCATGTGTGGAGGCTTCGTGCTATTCTCCGCGGCATCCATGCACAACTCACCACGTGCTCCACCGATAGCGAGAACCACATTATAGCAACCACGAGGAGGTTACCCCATGAGACTCTACCATCCCTAGAGGCGGGGCCAATTTGTTTGCTTAGGAGTCCTGGCTGTAATCACTCAGCACACCCTGGATTTGAACTCACGACTCCAGGCCCCCCGGCGATTAGCATTCTTTGTGCATATCACCACCAACTGGCAGGAAACTAAATTTATAGTAAAAAAGGACTTTGATATGTATCTGTTTCTCATCCACATCAATCATATTGCTTCTGAAGATTTAGATTTAACCACTGGAGTCAATGTGGATTACTTTTATGCTGCCTTTATGTGATTTTTGAGCTTCAAAGTTCTGTCCACCATTCACTTGCATTGTATGGACCAACAGAGCTGAGATATTCTTCTAAAAATCTTTGTGTTTGCAGAAGAAAGTAAGTCAGGTGGAGTAAATGATGAGAGAAGTTTCATTTTTGGGTGAACTTATTTAACTAGACTCCATACAATCAGCACAAAAAAGAAACTCCTGTTTTGCTGATCATAACGGTTGTTTCTCTTTGTGTAGTTACGGTCATTATGTGGAGGGCACAGGTTCCGTCCTTCAGTCCTGTGTGGATGTGGAGATGGAGAGTGTGTTCAAGAGTCTGGAGCTGCTTTCTGATGAAGACAAACTAAAGCAACTTCTGCGATTAAAGCTGAGATACTTCACACCCAGAGAGATTGCCAACATCATGGGCTTCCCTGTAGAATTCAGTAAGACATTCATCAGACACTTAAGACCTGTTTACACCTGGTATTAACATGCATCTCAAATGCGCCCTGTGTGACCAATTGTATTCAGATTTTGATGGGAAGGTTTCTGATTTTGTGACTGCGTGCATCCTTTACTACGTCAGTGTGTTAATGTGTGTTTTCAAAGCACAAATAATTGGAAAAAAGCACAAAAATTATGTTGTCTGGGTGGATCAGCCTTGACACTACAAATCTGGTCAATTGCGTTTTTGACTACCTCCTTATGTGTGTTGAGTGGTAAGATCACAAAATGTTTTGGATGTTTACACCTGTATTTTACGCTCTTATTCCAGGTGCAACACATTTAACCACACATTCACAAATAAAAGTGCAACAAGAAAACATAGAAAAAATAATTTTATATTTAATGAAATAAAAATGTTGCATTTTTAATATCAGTATCAAAATATCAATTTAACTGATTTGTAAATAATTTAGATAAATAAATATAAATTCATATATATCAACTGAGTTTCTGGAACTGAAGCTGTAAAGTCCAGTGTGCCATTCCACTGGATTCTGAAAACAATAATGTATAGATAACTGCCTATTAAGTTCTACTGGAGATTTGGCTTCTCATCAGAAAAAGATTAAAAGGTAGTCGCTTTTTGGATGGCATTTTCAGCCTTGATTTTTAAAACCATGTCCTAGTTTAGCATTCTTAAGTAATATTTCGTAATGTTGGGAATTTTAAGAAAGTTCTGCCTTTACTCCAAGCTGATTATTCAGTGACTGTGGCAGAAAGGTTTAAAGTTAAAAAGCATTGGTCTCGATTATTTGTTGAGCGCAACAGACAAGACCAATGTGAAGACAGGGAGAGAGAGAAGATTAGAGAGATCCCTGCCCATTTTACTTTAATAATTTAACAAATGCATGCACACACAGTCACACACTTTCTGCAGTTCTCAGCAGTGAGCTGATTATGAAGAGCTCTGTAAAAATAATCCATTCAAGATGGAGGACAAATAGAGAGAAATGTCGTTTTGTAAATGTAATTCCTTCAATACCATTAAATGTTAATAAAATAGTATTTTCCATGATATTTGTGTGCTTTATGTATTTTAATGTTTATTAGAGCATCACTGAATAAGCAGAGCAACATGCTAATGGGAAAATCTATTGAAATCAGTTGTGATTCGAGTGATTTTTGACACACAAAGTTGCTGCCTAATGTAGAGCGTTCCAAATCAGTTACTTGTAAGGTTCCTGGGGGCCTGTGTAGCTCAGCGAGTAAAGAAGCTGACTACCGCCCCTGGAGTCTCAAGTTCGAATCTAGGGCATGCTGAGTGACTCCAGCCAGTCTCCTAAGCAACCAAATTGGCCTGGTTGCTAGAGAGGGTAGAGTCACATGGGGTAACCTCCTCGTGGTCGCTATAATGTGGTTCGCTCTCGGTGGGGCACATGGTGAGTTGTGCTTGTAAGCCTCCACATGCTCTATGTATCCGATGTAACTCGCTCAACAAGCCACATGATAAGATGCACAGATTGACTGTGTCAGATGTAGAGGCAACTGAGATTCATCCTCCGTCACCGTTTTGAGGCAAGTCACTACGCCACCACGAGGACTTAAAGCGCATTGGGAATTGGGCAAAAAAAAAAATCTAAAAACATATAAGGTCTCTTAGAATTCATGTGTAGGCAGTTGACCATTGTTTTTAAATGTGTTTTCATTTTGTGTGTTTCAGCCTTTCCAAAGCACATTTCTGTTAAGCAGCAGTACCGTGTGCTGGGGAACAGCCTGAACGTTCACGTGGTTTCAAATCTCATCCGTCTCATGATGTCATAATAAACATTTTGAGCTGAAAAGGACAATACCATGTTACCATGTGCAAGAGACTGTCTATTATATTATATACAGTATACTGTATATATATTTTATATATGATTATTTCTGTCATATTTGTACTAATGAATAAAGTTGTTTTTTTTTTCAATAGTATAATTGTTTTATTTTTACTACCACAAAATACAGTACAAGATAAATATTTATTTTGTGACTGAAAAATACAGAAAAATCAAAGTTATATTTTAACTTCTTCAAAGTAATTTGCCTATGATTACAGATTAATAATAATTATTATTATTTGTTTTATTTATATAGTGCCTTTACAAAAGAACAAGAACAACAAAAACATTAAACAGATGAAAGTTTCCATGTATTTGGTCCAACGTATTAATTTCATTTTTATAAAAAATTTTGTGAAGAAAATTATACATAGGTAATATTTACACTGGCGACCAAAAGTTTGGAATAATGTACAGATTTTGCTCTTGTGGAAAGAAATTGGTCATTTTATTCACCAAAGTGGCGTTCAACTGATCACAATGTATAGTTAGGACATTAATAACGTGAAAAATTACTATTACAAATTGAAAAAAAAAACTACTTTAAATAGTTCTCTTCAAAAAATCCTCCACATGCAGCAATGACAGCTTTACAGATCCTTGTTATTCCAGCTGTCAGATTGTCCAGATACTCAAGTGACATTTCACCCCACACTTCCTGTAGCACTTGCCATAGATGTGTCTGTCTTGTCGGACACTTCTTACACACCTTAAAGTCTAACTGATCCCACAAAAGCTCAATGGGGTTAAGATCCATAACACTTTTTCCAATTATCTGTTGTCCAATGTTTGTTTCTTTGCCCACTCGAACCTTTTCTTTTTGTTTTTCTGTTTCAAAAGTGGCTTTTTCTTTGCAATTCTTCCCATAACTCCTGCACCCCTGAGTGTTCTCTTTACTGTTGTACATGAAACTGGTGTTGAGCGGGTAGAATTCAATGAAGCTGTCAGCTGAGGACATGTGAGGTGTCTATTTCTCAAACTAGAGACTCTGATGTACTTATCCTCTTGTTTAGTTGTACATCTGACCTTCCACATCTCTTTCTGTCCTTGTTAGAGCCAGTTGTCCTTTGTCTTTCAAGACTGTAGTGTACAACTTTGAATTAAATCTTTTAAGAATTGTATAGCCTTCATTCCTCAAAACAATGATTGACTGATGAGTTTCTAAAGAAAGATGATTCTTTTTTGCTATTTTTGAACTAATATTGACTTTTAAGACATGCCAGTCTATTGCATACTGTGGCAACTCAAAAACAAACACAAAGACAATGTTAAGCTTCATTTAACAAACCAAATAGCTTTCAGCTGTGTTTGATATAATGGCAAGTGATTTCTAGTACCAAATTAGCAATTTAGCATGATTACTCAAGGATAAGGTGTTGGAGTGATGGCTGCTGGAAATGGTCCAAATTTGATCAAAAATTACTTTTCAAATAGTGATGGTGCTGTTTTTTTACATCATTAATATCCTGACATTACTTATTTATCTGTTATCTGTTATTTGACGAATGCCACTTTGGTGAATTAAAGTACAAATTTCCTTCTGGAAAAAGCCAAATCTGTACATTATTCCAAATATTTGGCTGCCAGTGTATATTTGTCTTAACTAATTTCACATATTTAAGCATTTGCCTTTAGATCTTAATGTCTCAGTCAGGTGTGTATTTGGCTTGTACTATATCTGATACTATACATGTTCTTATATGGGATCACAGTACAGACGACAGAGAAAAATCTAGATTCACGTGTTGAAACATTAAATAACACATTATATCAGTTTTGATGCAACTAGTACTGTGAAGCTGTTCACATTCACAGGAAAAGGAGCCCTGAATTCTGTTATAAAAGCAAAACGTTGAAAACCTTAACTTTGGTTACTAATCTCCAAAAAACATGTGACAGCCCATGACTGTCACCCATTAAAGTGAAATAACTTATTTAAATGCCCTATGGCCACCTGTTCTTTATGAGTGATTTTGGGAAATTCATTGGTGTTAGGATAGCTCAGCGGCCAAAGTGCATCAGCTGTTTGGGCATTAGGCAGATCTTGGTGTGAAGGTGCAGTACAGTGTCTGATGAGCGTCCTGGGATGAGCTCTCTCAGCATGGCTCGGACACTCAGCTTCTCCTGGCCCTTCATCTTTCTCCTCTTCCTCTCTGGATTGCAGTGTGATCATAGTGGTCAACCACATGACCGGCAGAAAAGGGATATCAGCAATGACCAGTATGTATTTTTTTTTATTCTTAAAGGGCGCTGGAATTGTTCGATATTGTGAAACATTGAAAACCTTCTTCTTGGAGTGCGTTTTGACTATCAATATTTTTTCCTTTCAGCAACTTTTCAATTCAAATGTCACAATATTTAATGAAAATGGAAGAATATGCATTGTCTAAAAGTTTAAATGCTACCTTGATTGAGAAATTAAATGGAGAAATACACTGAAATTCTGGGCCTTTCAAACTGGTAATTGATTTGCAGGCCTCGTATGATATCAGAGAATGGACACCTCACCTTCACTGCTGGGTACAACAAAGACATTCGTTTCTTAACCTCAGGGACGGGAAGTTTGAAGGTGGGGAACGAGGACCTCGTCCAGCAGATAAATCAGGTTAGGTCATGCAATGTTTGAGTCAGTCATGTGTTTGAATTAAAATATGGTTCTTGGTAGAAAAGAAAATAATTTTTAATTTTTTATAAAAATGTTGGAATATGTTCTATCTAGAGTTATGTCACTAAATCGGAAGAAAGGTTGGTTAAATCTTCACAAAATATCTATGGGTGTTTTGAGAATCTTTTCATAATATACATTTTTGTTTTCTATTTTAGTTTTGGCATTTTTTGTTTGTGTTTTGTTTTTATTTTATTTAGTTTTTGCATTTGTTTTTTCTTCAATGTTTTGTTTTTCATTTTAGTTTCTGTTTTTTCTTTTAGTTTTTTTGTGTTTTGTTTTATTTTGTTATTTGTTCAATGTTTTTTGTTTTGTTTTGTTTTAAAGAATTTGGCACCTGGTAAAAGTTTCAACAAAAGCTTATGCACGTGCAACTCTGTTCCAGATCAAAATTAACAAAGCTGACATCGATAACATAAAGAACAGTGGCACGCCTCCGGATATTACAAACCAGCTCAATCAACTCAACACCAGAGTGACTACACTTGAGTCAAAAGTTCAAACTATAGAACAGGTACTGCTGTAATCATCAAATTTACTCAAGCCTTATTGCTCATGTGATTAAAGGCCTATCATTTAAGTCTTTACAATTTAATTACAGTTTATGGTTTTCTGTGTTTTATAGACAGTACAGCGTAAGACCTGCAGCAGTAATCCATGTCAGAATGCAGGAACCTGCCTGAATTTACTGGATGCCTTTTACTGCCTCTGCCCTGACAACTGGCTGGTCAGTCATTCAGACCTGCAGTGCTCTGCAAAAGTTTTACTGTAAAGCAAGAATATATAAAAAAATAATGCAATGAATATTTTTATTTGTCAAATAACTTCATAAAAAGTGCAGTAAACATAAAAAATGAAATCAATATTTGGTGTGACCCCTTTGCACACTTACACACAGTTTTTCAGATAGGTTGTTCCAAGGATGTATTTAGGCTGTCTCAATTGCTTCTGTCTGTTCATGTAATCCCAAACTGACTCAATGATGTTATGATCCGGGCTCTGTGGGGGCCATGTCATCTGATGCAGAAACACTTGTTCTGTTCCTATTCTATTTTATTTGTTAAAGGAATGTTTGGAAATCTAATATTCAATTACACACTAAATCTATATATATATTCTTGTTGCACTCTAATCTGTCTTGGATACTACTATTCTGATGCTAGTGAAACTTTGTAATGCAGCACTTTTTGTACTGCTGTCTCCTTAAGATGAAGCACTTATGATGTATTATTCCTCTCTTGTAAGTCACTTTAGATAAAAGCATCTGCCAAATGAATACATGTAAATGTAAATGATATTGATTGCCACTTGTCTCACTCTCTTACAGGGTCCCACATGTGCTGTTGATGTTAATGAGTGTCAGATCTTAGCAGGATCTCCTCTGGGCTGTCAGAACGGGGCCACATGTGTCAACACACCTGGCTCTTACACGTAATACTTAATTATCTGTCTATATTTCTACAATGGGAGCGCTTACAAACTTCTGTGGGTTTGGTTGTTTTTCTATTAGTTTTGGGGCCTCTTCTGGGCTTTTCCCTGTACTTTAATCAACACCTTTAAGATTGCAATTTTCATCTGACTTATGTTTTTTTCCCATTTATTTTGGAGAGTGCCTCCATTTCCTTCTCCCTTGTATAACCTGTCTGAGCAACCTTGTGTGTGGGTTGCATCAAAACACCAAGAAAAGCTGATCTCAGTTGTATGTTCATATTTGTATTTTATTTTGTTTTTTAGTTGTACATGTACTCCAGAATGGTATGGCCCACACTGTACGTCCCGCTACGATGACTGCGCAGGCGGGAGCCAGGATCTGTGTGTTCATGGGCTGTGCATTGATTCTGACAGAGTCACACCGAACCAGGTGATTCACATTTACTGATTATTTTTGGGGCTATTTGCCATTTTTACTGATGGGTCAGTTCGGAGGGGAAAGGAAACCATGTGAAGGAGAAGGTGGGTGCAGAGACAACCTCACAACAGATGCACCGCCCTTCTTTTATTTATGTCATTTTTAGCCAAGGGTGACAGGATATTGAGGGGCAAAGAGAGGAATGGGATTGGGAATGTTTAGGACTCCAAACACTGAACAAGAATCGAAGAATTGGACCTGGTTTCTCGTGAGCCAAAAGATCATATGTCATCATTTTTCTCATCACATATTAATGCTGACGTATGTAATTCCTGCGACACTAGAGTCACCGAATGGAATTGCAAAAATTAACAATGTTTTAAAACAGATTTCCTAAAACGCCCCTCATCTGTTGTTGTTCAAACAGTCAGATAGTCCCACCCACAATTCACGTCATTAGTTGAATAAAGTTGTTGGGGTGGGTCTAAGTGGGTCTCTCAAAACAAACACTGGAATTTTTATAGTGCCACACAGACACAGCGTTTATAGATTTCGAGAAAATTAATTTATGATTGGCTTACTTATACACTCACTTAGCACTTTATGATGAACACTATGGACCTAATAAAGTGCCAGACGTGAACTGCTGTTGTAGCCCTTCCACCTCAAGTTTTGACATGTTGTGCATTCTGAGATGCTATTCTGCTCACTACAATTGTACCGAGTGGTTATCTGAGTTACCTTAGCCAATCTGTCAGTTCGAACCGATCTGGCCATTATCCGTTGACCTCTCTCATCAACAAGACATATCCGCTCACAGAACTGCCCCTCACTGGATGTTTTGTGTTTTTGCACCATTCTGAGTAAATTCTAGAGAATATTGTGCGTGAAAATCCCAGGAGATCAGCAGTTACAGAAATACTCAAACCAGCCCGTCTGGCACCAACAATCATGCCACGGTCGAAATCACTAAGCTAAATTTTTTTCCCATTCTGATGGTTGATGTGAACAATAACTGAAGATCCTGAGCTCTATCTGATTTTATGCATTACACTGCTGCCAAATGATTGACTGATTAGATAATCGCATGACTAAGTAGGTGTACAGGTGTTCCTAATAAAGTGCTCAGTGAGTGTAGTTGTTTCTGCATACTAAGCTGGTATAGAAGAAATAATTTTAACACCGAAAAAGTTACATACTTCAGCTTTAAGTCTTTATAATTCCATGTGTAAGAGTTCTGAAAAGGGCATAAAAACAGACTAACTTCCATCAGTGCCTTTTCTGACAGGAATATGGTACTAGATGTAGAACCTGTGCAAAATAAAAAAAATTGGATTTTCACTTCATTACCTTTTTTTCATCATGAAACCACTATCTGCATCCCTTAGAGTTCAGCCTTGCTAAAGCTGTGTAATGTAACCTAATGTAACAATGGTGAGGAAATTTCACTTTGACTGTGAAATCAATAAAAATGGCTCCATGAAACCCTGAGCTCTGTTGAAACGTTGATTTCCTGTGCATTAGACTGCTCAGGATTGCACAAATCCCCTGTGTAAGGTTACTTTCTCAAAAAACATTGTTTTCAGAAAATACCTTTTGAATCCAGCCTTGAATCATCACCACAAATAAATGCTTGATTGTTTTAATAAGCACATTGTTGATACTGGATCTCTTTTTCTGGCACTTAAAATCACTGAAATGAAATGAGATATTGACTATGGAGAGAGACGTCCATGAGGTTCAAACATCTCTCAAATTACTAGATAAAAATGAGTCAGCTGGTCCAGAAAAATTTAATCTTTATTTTTTAAATTAGCAGCAGACTTTATTTCTCCTCCATTAACTTATATCTTTAAACTTTCCTCATCCTCAAATTAAATCCCAAAGATATGGAAATCTGCCTTTGTTATTCCTTTCTTAAAAAGTGGTGATCCTACTAAATAAGCTATAGACCCATTTCTAAACTCTGCATTCTTTCAATGGTTTTAGAAACTCGTATCAGTGAATAATTGTCTTTTTTTATCTGAAAATAATATTTGATCTGTTATCCAGTCAGGCTTTAGGAAAAACATAGTACCACTACAGCTACAATAAAGTTTGGGAATGATATCATCGAGGCCTTTGATAAATGACATCAGTGTGCATCCCTTTTTATCGATTTATCTAAAGCCTTCGATACTGTCGATCATGAAATATTGAAACTTAGACTTAAAAGTATATGACTATCCGATAACATTATATCTTGGTTTGCAAACTATTTAAATAACAGAGCACAATGTGTGCGAATGGAGGGTCACTCATCTGTGCTCAGGGGTCTGTTCTGGGGCCACTACTTTTTACCATTTATATTAATTGCCTTGATTTTGATATTATAAATTGTAGTTTTCATTTCTATGCTGATGACACTATTTATTGTTGTGCTTCCACTTAACATCAATCTGTGTGTCAACTACAGTCTGCATTGATGTTGTGCAACAGAGGCTTTATAGCTTAACTTGTTTTAAATGCCGATAAAACTAAAGCCATGTTTTTTCTTAACTCAAATTAATCAACAACAAATCTAGCACCTCCTCACACTTTGCAGGGTACTATAATAGTCTGTATCTGAATATAAATATCTTGGGTTTTATACTTGATGAATCATTATCTATTAAGGCTCATCTAAATAAGTTATGGACAAAACTTGGCACTCATTGTCCACACACAGACTAAAGCATTGGTATTTGTTCACCTATAAGTCTATTTTGGGCTTATTGGCATCATATCTCTGTTCTCTTACCCAACAGAAAATTTCGGTTCCATTTGTCCAAACAGAATTAGGGAAATAAGCTTTTCGGTATGATGCCCCCTGTGATTGGAACATTCTACAAAATGATTTAAAGATAAAAAGGCTGGCTTTTAAATATCGTATTCGAGAATTTGAGAAAGATATATCAATTTGCAAATGTTTTTAAATATTTTTTCTCTTTTAACTTCTTTGAGAATGTATTTGTATCATTATATGTTATTAAGACTGTAAACATCTGCGGCTGCCTGTCTTGGCCAGGACACTTCTGTAGGAGTTTATTTCCTGGTTAAATAAAGGACAAATAAAATACTGTAACTAAGTTCTTCTGTCAAAAGTTTGCCTTTAAGTGGTAGTTAGTCTGCCTGTGTAATGGGAGCCAGCTGGTAGGTAGCTGTGCAGTATGTAAACCTCACTCCCCTGGCCTCAAGAGGCACTTTAATGACTGAAGCTAGAGGCTTTAGACTCTCGTTGGCGCAACCGCCTCCCATTCTGGAGACGCCAGTTCGAATCCCGCTTTGAACGGGTCGAGCAGGACTGGTTACACCTGACAACATTTTTCACTGACAAATTCCATTCACTTTAGTGTTTTTGATTAATCTGACCTGTTAATGTCTCATTTCAGCCCAAATATAAGTGTATCTGTGATGCTGGTTGGATGGCTCCACCTGGAGAGGCGGCGTGTACAGCTGATATTGATGAGTGCAGCCTCTTGAACAAACCCTGCTCCACCAACCCTCCTGTGCAGTGCTTCAACACTCTGGGCTCCTTCTACTGTGGCTCTTGTCCTGCAGGTTAGACGACTCATTTCAGCTGAGCCAAATGAGATCAAACAACGTTTAACAGTCCAGTTACTTTGGACAAATGCCCCGCCTGTTAATACCTGCAAAGTTTGAACTATGAGCCGTCTGCATTGTGTAATTGAGCAAGAAACTTAAAGTAATCCTAGTTTTCTCCAGGGGTGATTGTTCTTGTAATGAGTGTACTGGATGTTGCCTAGAAAACCATATTCGCTAAATTACTACTTAGTTCAAAAAATATTATTATTAAGAGGGGCTTACAAAAATGATTTCCTTTTCATGTGGTTAACTGTGTTATTTTGGTTCCTCCAGGATGGCAGGGTAATGGTTACAGCTGCCAGGATGTGGATGAATGTGCTATGAACAATGGAGGCTGTTCCACCTCCCCCATGGTGCCTTGTCTCAACACTATGGGCTCTTTCCACTGCGGACAGTGTCCTCCAGGTCTCACTTACATCCTCATCTTCATATGCTTTGTAAAAATATAGCCTGGTGCCTTTAATATCTTAATATTTAGGGTCCAACCAATATAATTGTTCTGCAGGGTCTTTCTTTTTATTCTGGAGCAGTGTATTCTCCTCTAGTTCATAATTTTGTCTCTAGAGAGGGCTGGGAAATTAAGCATGTCTATTTTTAGTTGGTCTGGAGCATTTGTGGGTCATTTGTCCTGCTTTCAGTACAAGCTGGCCTGTAAAGCACTGCTGAGTCATGTTTGCTCAGTCTAATAGGTTGGAAATGAGACCGATGCGTGCGTGTGTGAGCTAAGGTTTCATTATATGCCCTCTGGGAGATAGAGAGCTTGAGGTGGAAAGATGCATTAGATGGGTTAATTAAAGCAAGTGCTCTCTGCTAGTCCTGCTAGTCTCACTGGATTAGCTGCTTTGATTGCAGAGAAACACCAGACACACAGAGAGAAACTAAAACTACAGCTATTACTTGTAAGATGAGACTGCTGACTCCATATGTGTGCCTTTAGGCTATGAGGGAGATGGCAAGACTTGCACTCAAGCTGACATCTGCTCCACCAACAATGGAGGATGTCATCCATTGGCTACATGTGCCTCTACTCCAGGTGTGCACACACATTATATTTTAATGTAGTTTCTTTACAGCAGCACATGACCAGTAGCACTGATGTAGTAAAAGGATAATTAAAAAGAGCTTTAAAGTTTAAGTGCTATTATGTCATGTACTTATCCTGATATAGAATAAAGAACATTATTGCTACAGGTCTGTCCTTCTGTCTGTCTATCTATCTATATCTGTCTCTCTTTCTGTCTGTCTGTCTGTCTGTCTCTCTCTCTCTCTCTCTCTCGGTCTGTCTGTCTGTATGTCTGTCTACCTGTCTGTGTAAATATCTATCTATCTCTTTGTCTGTGTAACTACTTTTCTGTCTGTCTGTCTACCTGTCTGCTTTATAGATATTAGTAAATAGAAATTTCTGAATTATGTTCCAAATACCTTCTTTTTTTGCCTCCTTGCAGGAAGTATTATCCCATCTTGCACCTGTCCACCTGGTTATGTGGGTAATGGATACGGTCCTACAGGCTGTACCCAGATCAGTGATATTTGTGGCACTAGTAACCCTTGTGTAAATGGCCAGTGTGAGGTTAGTGTTCCGGCTGATAGCTATAAGGATTTCTCATAACTTTTAGTTTCCAACAAACTTTTTTATATCCTCAGAATACTGGTACTGGGTACATCTGTCGCTGTGATCCAGGCTGGGCAGGTCAGAATTGCGATCAAAATGTGAATGAGTGTTCTAGTAACCCCTGCCAGAATGGAGGCACCTGCACTGATGGGATCAATGGCTACACCTGTACCTGCACTTCCCAATGGACTGGCCCGCAGTGCCAAACTCAACAGCAAGGTATGTGTCTAATGCACAAAAGTGAGTATGTATCTGAAAGTAAGTGTTTTTCCATGTGCTGATTTTATAACCTCATGTTTTTTGTCAGAGTGTGGAGGAGTTCTGGAAAGTCCAGCCGGAACTTTCAGCTACCCCAATAATCCTGGAACTGGTGATTATGATCACCAGGTCAGCTGTGCCTGGATTGTTAGAACAGACCCTAGCAAGGTTAGTGCAGTTAACCATCACTTCATTGAACTAGTTGTCTTGTTGTCACAAGGGCTATATCTCGGTAACTATATATTTTTGAGACATATGTTCAAATACACAAATGCGTGTTATCAATAGAGGTGGTTTTGTATGTTGGCTAAATAGTTATACAATTTATTATTTACAATATTTGCTGGCCAAAACAATTGTTTAACATGTTTTCTGTTTTTCTGATTTTGTGCTTTATTGTAATCAGTGGCAACAGGAAATTAATTCTACTGACCTGTTCTTCTCCCCAGATTCTGCGGATCACCTTCCCTTTCTTTGACATTGAGAATAGTGCCTCCTGCAGCTTTGACTTCCTGCAGATCCATGATGGTGAAAGCGCCTCAGCCTTTATGATTGGGAAATACTGTGGCACTGCCGCACCAGCCGAACTCTTCAGCTCGCACAATTCACTGTACTTCTGGTTCCGCTCTGACCATACTATTAGTCGTGGCGGCTTCACAGTGGCCTGGGAATCCCAGCCACCAGGTAAACCAAATTTGTATGTAAAGTATGGTTCAGTCACACATATATGTTTGCACGTTTGCACAGACACTGAAATATACAATATCAATGTATTGACCGCATCTGAAACATAAGCTTTATGTTTGAAAAGCTTTAGAGACAAATACCATTAAAATACAGATGTTTACAAATAATTTGGGGTTAAAAGAATCTGGAGTTTCAGAACAATTGTGTTTTTTTTGTTTGTTTCCAGTGTGTGGTGGGGAGCTGACCAATACGTATGGTGACGTTAAGTCGCCTGGTTACCCAGGTAACTATCCACCTAATCGTGACTGCTATTGGACTGTGAATGTGAATCCTGGTCTGCTTATCACCTTCGCTTTTGGAACCCTCAGTCTGGAACACCATGATAACTGTAACTTTGACTACCTTGAGGTACGCAAGGCCTGTTGCCTCCAGAACTTTATTATATGAACCATTTTCGGTGTGTGCAGTCTAAATAGCTTCAGTTTGGGGCTTTGTGTTGTAGATCAGAGATGGACTGCTCCCACAAGATCCTGTTTTGGGAAAATACTGCAGTACAGGGTCACCACCTCCTCTTCAGACAACAGGGCCGACTGCCTGGATCCACTTTCACTCTGATTTCAGTATCAACGATCGGGGATTTCACATTACATACACTACTTCACCATGTAAGTAAAGCTCATGCAGTTTAAAACATATTAGACAGTGTGATTTATAAGACAGGGATGAATGAAAAAGAGGATACCATTTGTACTTTGTGGGTGATTCTCAAAAACCATTTAGAAATGTATAGCAGTTGTACTCCCTTTGTACTGCCTTTCATTTTCGCTGTGATCTTTTTTTACTGTAATACAATATACAAATAACGTTAATGAGAACAGGGGTGTAATATGAGCTTTAGGGTCCTGAAAATAAATTTCTTTGGATTTTTTTCTTTGATTCTGAGCATGGCTAAGCATTGTTTGACAAAACGTGGAATTACTCTGTTTTGCCTTTTGACGGTACGTGTATGTGCTCCTGGATCCTGAATGCACTTTGGTTTTAGGGCACTAATTCCTTCTTTTCACATATTTCATATGTAAATAATGTGGTGTATCGTAATGCATTCCCTTTAATTCCAGAAGCTGAATTATGGGTGAACCGATCATTTAAATGGATCCATAAGTGGAATATTGTCCTTTTAAATGCATTCAGCTCATAAAGCAGTTTATCTGAGTTTTATATCTATAAAAAGTCAAAACTCACATTGCAATTGTTGTTAAATCAGAGAGGAACCTAATGAAATAATTGACAGTTTACACTGATTTCATACACATTGTAATAGCTTGAGTGTAATGCAATTCATTGTATGTCATCAGCTGACCCAGGCTGTGGTGGTGTCTTCACTGAGAGTGAAGGTATCATCATCTCTCCTAACTGGCCTAATAACTACGCTCACAATAGGCAGTGCATTTATGTAATCAGAATGCCACGCAGTGAAACGGTGGCCCTCAACTTCACCCACATGGACCTAGAAACTCATGTTGGCTGCTTTTTTGACTATGTGGAGGTATGATTTGTGTCCAAAACATTTCTTTATGGGTTAGGGTTAATCTCTAGTATTTAGAATTAGCATTATATAAAAACAATAAAAGTCCACAAAGCCCTTCAAAGTAAAAATGCAGTAACTATGGCGAAACTGAGACAAATGGCATCAAATGTTTAGTTAAGCCAAAGTCTTTCTAGCAGTTCAGTCCACTGTCGGCCATCTTTGGAATGCCCTCGTGAAGCTATTTCCAGTCATGAAATTGCAGCTCCTATCTACTTGAATGGGGAACACCAAAATATCCAAAACTGTTTGTCAAGATTGCGATCAATGAACATATTTCAAATCAACAGTATAATCTGACAACCCTGGAATCATAATTGTGCGTCTTTACCTCATAATACGGAGAAAAAAAAAACTGCAATTTTCCAGGCATGTATAGCTAATGTGCATGCGCATTGATTGACATGTGATGTGTGTATCTAAAAGGTGATTGGCTCTTTTACCTGTAAGGCAGGTCTTACATTCCTAGTTACTGCATTTTGCCTTTGGAGGGCACTATGCCCCCATTTAGACAGCTCCAGTACAGCGCATGTACAGTATCTTTAATTAAATAAGAGTGGATGTGATAAAAGTGATAAGCATTGTGAGTTTAGAATATCACAATATCAGTGAATTAACTGGGTCAAATTTCCCAGGTTCGAGATGGGACCGGTGAGACAGACCCTCTCATTGGGAAGTACTGTGGTACAGTCCTGCCAGCACCCATTTTATCCACCACGAATGGACTCTGGATCCGTTTCAAGTCTGACAGCTCTGTATCCCGTGCTGGTTTCAGGGCGACATTTGAAATGGGTGAGAATCTGAAGCCTCCTTTAATCATATTAAACCAGAGTTTGAACAAAGCAGACAGTTTAATGACCGCTATAGTGCCCCATGAGGCAACGCTGAGAATGCAACGCGTAATTGCGTTGTGTCATGAATTGTGGTCTGCGTTTACGTACTTCTGTTGAGTGTTTTTGGGGCAGTAATTATCCTGGTGCTTTGACTATATTTACTGTTTACTTTTTAATATCAGTGTAAATTAACCCAGTCAAGTTCAGACATGATCTTGAATTTAACGTTGCTGTTTTCACTAGCTTGTGGTGGCACCCTCTCTGGATCTGGTCAGATCCGGACTCCTCTGCACCCTGACCCCTACCCCCACAACAAGGTGTGCGAGTGGGTCATTAACCAACCCTTGGGCTTTGTGGTCACTCTAAACTTCCTCACTTTTGACGTTGAGGGAAGCAGCACATGCGTCTTCGATCATGTGGAGGTACTACATTAGCGTGACGCTAATCTATCCAGTCAACTTACAGAATAGTCTGACATTTGTTTCTGAAACATTATGTTGTTCTTCGTATTGTTCCAAACCTTTATAACTTACTTTCTTCCATAGAAACCAAAAGTAAATCTTAGGCAGAATGTTAGCCTCAGTCACCATGCACTTTCATTGCATCTAATTTCCGTTGGGACCAAGTCTAACATTTACAACATTTTTTCATTTTGGGGTGAACTGTCTTTTTAACTTCACATTCTACTTGCTCAGGTGAGAGATGGTCCTTCTGCCAGCTCCCCTCTGATTGGCCGATACTGTGGAACTGAGATGCCTTCCATGCTGCAGTCCTCACAGAGGTCCATGTTTATCCAATTCAAAACGGATTCATCCATCTCCAACCATGGGTTTACTGCTGAGTTTGGGTCAGTGGAGCAAGGTATGAGTTTCCTTTGAATAGAGATTGTATATTAGAATATATTGTACTATATTCTGAATCCTGCCACCTAGACTGCATTTTAAGGCATTTAAGTCACGCTTCCAATACAAAAGCTGTTCCTAAAGGGAATGTAGCATTATTATACTGCTTACTAAGATAATTAGTTTTGGCCAAACCAAAATGCTTGCCAGCATTTGCCAAGCCTAAACCCTAACATAACCCTGACACCATCGTTCTCCCTAACCCATAACCTCTTACCCAGTTCATATCCCTAACCATTTGAAGAGAAGGCTGAAACATAGTGAGTAGACCAGGCCTAGTGAGGCATAGTGGTGAATGAACTAAGCTGGGAACCGAAAGGTTGTAGATTCAAGCCCCACTGTGGGCAACACATGAGTTATTACCATATCGACAAGTGTTAGAAAAATGACTACCTACCTACTTAGACATTTGTGTTCATTTTAACAGGTTGTGGAGAGACGCTTACAGAACCCTCTGGTTCATTCACCAGCCCAGGTCATCCAAATAACTACCCTCATGGAGCCAACTGCACCTGGTACATCTCTGTTGAGCCTGGCAACCTCATCCGTCTGTCATTCACAACCTTTAACCTGGAGTATCACACCAACTGCATATACGACTATGTGGAGGTCTATGATAACGGGACAGCACAGACTGGCACCCTTCTGGGCAGGTAAGAATCCAAGAAACTAGACATTTTTGACCATGATAGTCTTTTACAGTTTTTAAATGGATACGATAAAAATGCATTTAGGTATTTTAAATGGAAATGTTGGTTATCCTATTGCTTACTGCATTCAGGTTCTGTGGTCGGTCTGTTCCTCCATCTCTGACCAGCACTGATAGTCTGATGACCGTCCTGCTGGTCTCTGACTCCAGTCTGTCTGGAGAAGGCTTTTCAGCCAACTATGTCTCCATCAATGCGACCACAGGTAGAATTTTATTGCAGCCACCGGATACTAGAATCCAATTTGCAAAGACATGAATTTACAGCTAGTGAAGCTTGGATTTGGCTTCAAAAGTTTGTATAATGATAAGCAGATTTGTTTATAGAGCACCTAAACACTGTAGAAAGCTTTGAGAGAGTGCTTAACAGTTAGAAATTGGTTGAATATGTGTTGTGGGGTTGGAAAGAGCTTAGTCAGTTTGAAATCAAGTGGGAATACAGCCAATTGGATTTTTCGAAAGGACAACTAGGCCCACCTCTCTGAAATTCCCATTGGTTTAACAGATGTATGTATCAGAACACGATGCAGCAAAAGTTTACATTTTCTCGACTTTTGGTTTTATGACAGAGCGTCATCCCAATTGAAACTAATGAATTGAAAATTTGGTTAGCCGTATGCTTAAATCAAGAACAAACATTTTGGGTAAGAAAAATAAGGGAATAAATCTTAAAGAAATATTCTGGGTTTAATACAAGGTAAACTCAATTGACAGCATTTGTGGCATAATGATGATTACCACAAAAAATCCCCTTTTTCTTCCAATTTGGAATGCCCAATTACCACTACTTAGTAGGTCCCCATGGTGGCGTGGTTACTCACCTCAATCCGGGTGGCGGAGCACCTCGAGATCGTGAATTTGTGCATTTTATCACGTGGCTTGCTGTGCATGAAACAGCCGAGGCTCCACATATGGAGGCTCATGCTAATCTCCGCGATCCACCCGCACTTACCACGTGCCCCATTTAGAGCGAGAACCCCTAATCACGACCACGAGGATGTTACCCCATGTGACTCTACCCTCCCTAGCAACCAGGCCAAGACCTGGCTAGAGTTACACCCTGGATTAGAACTCGTGACTCCAGGAGTGGTAGTCAGCGTCAGTGCTCGCTGAGCTATCCATTGGTACCTTACAATGGAAGTGAATTGGGCCAATTAAAGCACTGACTTTAATTATTCTGTTAAAACTGTATTATTTGAGCCGTAAATTTGTTTAAATTGTCATTTTTACAGTTTTTGGGTTTGTTGATATTACATCGCCATTGCAACAAAGTTGTAAAATCCGCTATAACTTTACACGGAAAAGGTTTATAAGCAATTGTTCCTCACCAAAATCATGTTAACACACTATTGTTTATGTCTTGTGGCTATTTTTAAGTAAGTATTTTTACTTTTACGGACTGGCCCCATTCACGTCCATTTTAAGTGCCTCACTGAAACCCAGATTTTTGCTTTTTAAAAGAAAAGGTGTATTTTTTTTTTTATATAAATGTATTTTGTGGTAATCAGTATTATGCTAATATTATATTAACCTTAACTTGTATTGAACCCAGAATTTTCCTTTAAAGAAATACAATTTTTACAATTGTTATTCTATTGTATGTGCGCAAGCGTTAGACGACGTCTTTGACCGTTGCGCAGTGTCACACTCAGGAACGGTTTTTAGACGCCATATCAGGCAAAAATAAAAAGTAATTTCATCTTGTTTTAAGGATGCTGTCTAGATATTTTTACTGGAAAACAAGAAGAAGAAAGTTTTTTGTAGTGCTTTTTGACACTAGTTTACAGACATCCTTTTTAAAATTGTATTTCAAGTTGTTAAATCTCACAATTCTTTGCTTTGCCCATGTAGACTGCAGTGAGGTGTTTAGAACATCCACCGGGGAGTTAAACTCACCCAACTACCCCGACAATTATCCCACCAATCGGGAGTGTGTATATAGAATCATTGTGGAAGTCAACATGCAGATTATGCTTAACATCACAGACTTTGATTTGGAGGGATCCATTTCCTGCAATTTTGACTATTTAGAGATCAGGTAAAACACTTTTATAAAAGCTCTGGTTTATCCCTTTTTGGCCTATCCTTAATGTTTAATTATTAAAATAAGCTGTTCTCTTGAAGTAGCTGAAAATTATTTTGAAATACTTCTTTAACAGAGATGGAGGCTATGAAACATCCCCCCTGATTGGTAATTACTGTGGAACAAATGGTCCTCCTATAATAGTATCTCATAGCAACAGGCTGTGGATGAAGTTTCAATCTGATGGCTCGGCCACCTACAGGGGGTTCAAAGCCCACTGGGATGGTACACAATCAGGTATGAGTTTTTGTCGTGTTTTGTGTTTTTGTATATTGCATCAACTGAATATTAGGCACTGTTTCAAGATGTACTGCAAGACTGCTCTTTATTGTGTGTCATAGGTTGTGGTGGGACGTTGACCACTAGTTCTGGAGATTTCACCTCCCCCAGCTACCCTCTGCCTTACCACCCCAATGCTGAATGCTATTGGCACATCAAAACCAGTGCAGGAAGTAGCGTTGAGCTCAGTTTTGGAGATTTTAACCTGGAGTCCTCTTCTAACTGCTTCTTCGACTACTTGGCGGTTAGACAATGTTGTCTTAGACAACTTTGATAATTTATTGATTTATTGCAATATTAAAATACTGCTTAGCATCTCCTTTTGTGTTCCATGAAAGAAAAAATGTGAATCATGAGGATGAGTTTAAATTTTGGGTGGACTATCCCTTTAAGAATCTGTCATTCTTAGATGTGTGTATGTTTTACCAGGTGTATGATGGCAACAGCACCAATGCTCCACAGTTGGCTAAACTGTGTGGGACTCAGATTCCTCCACCCATCAACTCCTCCAGGGAGAATTTGTTTGTAAAACTACGTACAGACGAGATCATCCACACAGGGGGTTTTCTGGCCCAATACCGAACCAGTGAGTGATAAGAAATAAATTCATACCTCAATCTCCAAACCATCCGTATAGGTTTATTAGTGGTACATGCTAAGGGAAGCACATCTATTGTTTTTATGCTGTGAGTAAATACACACTGTGTAGTGCTTCAGTTGTAAATCCAAGAATAATGCAAGTATCTCAGTGGTCTAGTTTTCATCATGGGTAAAGGTTCACCCAAAAATGACAATTCTCTTATCATTCATTCACCCTTATGTTGCCTCAAACTCGTATGACTTACTTTCTTCTGCGGAACACAAACAAAGATGTTTTGATGGAGATATGATGTGTGCATACTGCTTATCCATATAATGCAAGTCAATGGGTTCCAACTCTTCCAAGCGCCAGAAAGGACATCAAGGCAGCGTAAAGGTAATCCATATGACTCAAGTGTTTTAATCCATGTCTTCAGAAGCAATATTATCAGTTTTGAGGGAGAAACAGACCAAAATATAATTCCTTTTCCCTATAAATTTAGAGGCTGCAGTCTTCTTGGTGCAATCATGATTTGAAACTCAATTACACCTTGCCTTGTCTGTTTCTCTTCCTAAACTGATCGTATCGCTTCAGAAGACGTGGCTTAAACCACTGAAGTCATATGGATTTCCTTTATGCTGCCTTTATGCCGTTTATGGCGCTCGAATGTTTTGGACCCCATAGACTTGCATTGAATGGATATAAACACATCATGGTTCCATCAAAATATCTTTGTTTGTATTCTACAGAAGAAAGTAATTCAAGTTTAAGATGACATAAGGGCGAGTAAATGATGAGAAGTATTTCATTTGTGGGTGTAACTGTCCCTTTAAGTTAACTCAAAAGACACTGTTGGATTAGCGCTTTTTTGTCTTGTTGTAATAATGTTGGTGAAGGAGAAATATCACTGTTGAGAGCTCAGTGCAGCACTATTTATCTTTCTTCGTGCTTTCTCCTTTCGAAATTCCATTAGCTTATATTTGGCTGTCAACAGAAACATCCCTGTGTTTCCCAAATGCAAAAATTGTACTGCATGGTCAAATCCAGCTCTAATCGTCATGGCAAGTTGCCTCTAGCGTAAATGTGTGCTGTATCTTCAATTTCAGTCCCATTACCTTGCATTGTGTTTAAAATCATCTTCAAAAACTCAAGCAAGCGTTTGGACTTTTATGAAATAAAACTCCCTTAAAGCACGCTTTTCACACTCTCACTTGTTTATTTAATTTGGCTACTAAAAATGTCCTACAGAGGATATCCATTCATCACAGCACCATCATGAACAAATATAATTTTTAACAAATCTCAAATCACCATTCATTTTGTGGTGGAAATTTGGAACCATTTTGTATTCAAATGGCAGACTCCTGGGGGCCTGGGAAGCTCAGCAAGTAAAGACGCTGACTACCACACCTGGAGTCGCAAGTTCGAATCCAGGGCATGCTGAGTGACTCCTGTCAGACTTCCTAAGCAACCAATTGGCCGGGTTTCTAGGGTCGGTAGAGTCACTTTGGGTTAACCTCCTCGTGGTCGCTATAATGTGGTTCTCACTCTCGGTGGGGCGCGTGGTGAGTTGTGCGTGTATGCCGTGGAGAATAGCGTGAAGCCTCCACACGTGCTAGGTCTCCACGGTAACACGCTGAATAAGCCACGTGATAAGATGAGCGGATTGATGTCTTAGAGGCAACTGAGATTCGTCCTCCGCCACCCGGATTGAGGTGAGTCACTATGCCACCACGGGGACCTAGAGCACATTGGGAATTGGGCAGTCCAAATTGGGGAGAAAATGGGAGAATCTTGTTCTATAAATGGTGTTAATCAGGACTGTCTTTGCTTCTGTAGTTTGCCAGGGTGTGCTGATTGCAAATCAGTCCAGGGGAAGAATTGAGAGTTTGAACTTCCCCAATAACTACCCTCATCGTTCCGACTGCAGCTGGACCATCCAGGCATCCATGGGCAACACCATCAACTACACCTTTATTGCCTTTGACTTGGAGCAACACATGGGCTGTGCTTTCGACTATGTGACGGTCAGCACATGTTTATTCAAACATTAAACTCTTCAATTCTTACTTTCAACATGAAATCAAAATTACACTTTTTACTTATACATCTTTCTGATCTTATGTGCACGATTAATCAGTGCACATAATTCCAATAAAAAAATGTTTGTCAACGTAATCTTTCATCAAAAAGATTGATCTGCTTTTAGACAAATATTTTTCTGTCTGACTGACATCATCTATTTTAGACCATGCAAGCTATTGGCTAATGTTAACCAGTAACCAAACCTCTATTTATGTTGTAGCTAATGTAACCTTTTGAAAATGCTGCCAAAAGATAACTCCATAATTTAATGCCAGTTTACATAAATGTTATAAAAGTAAAAGGAATATTACGGTTTCAATACAAGTTAAGCTCAATTGCCAACATTTGTGCTATAATGTTAATTACCAATTTTATTTTATTTTTTCTTTAAAAAAAAAAAAAAAGCAGAAATGTAGGTTTCATTGAGACACTTACAATGGAAGTCAATGGGGCCAATTTTTTAAGAGTGTAAATGCAGAAATCTAACACTTATAATTTTATAAAAGCACCCACATTAATTGTTCTATTAAAACAGTTATAATATTAAAACTTATTTGATCTGTAAAGGTGTTTACCTTTGTTTTTGGGGTCTACGCTGTTACATCATCATGGCAACGACGTTATAAAATTGGACATAACTTTAAACAGAAAAGGTTTTTAAATGATTTTATTACTCTAAAATTATGTTAATGAGTATAATGTTAAACGTCTTGTTGCTATTCTTTTAAACAGTGAGTATTTAAATGTTTACGGATTGGCCCCATACACTTGCATTGTAAGTGCCTCACTGTAACCCAGATTTTTTTTTTAAGAAAAGGAGGGACAAGTCACAATTAATGTTTGTGGTGATCAACATCGCTGTCGATTGAGCTTAACTTGTAATTAAACCGGAATATTCCTTTATTGCATTAATAGATTCTAATAGATTTAATTAATTAGTAATAGATTTTAAACAAAAGTGTTACCATTGGGATACATTACGAAATTCTTGAGGATGAACTTGACCTTAAGCCTACACGTCCCAGACCATATTTTAGATCAAATGAAGTCCCGCTCATTTCATTTGTAAATGCTTCACATTTCAAAAATAAATTAAGTTGTGAATGTAATTTCTCGTTGGGTTTTAAGAGATCACTTAAGTCAAATTGAACATCCACATGTCTTTTCATGGCTAAAGAGTTGTATATGCTTGTATTATATTAATATTTCCCTGTATGAAGGGTCAAGAAGTCAAATTCACGCTGGACACGCTGGAAGCTGACTTGCTGCCTTGCTGTCTAATCAGTTAACGGCTTAACCCGCAGCGTTTTTTTAATTAATGGACCTCTTGTCTCAGAACAGTTTGAAAAGCACCTTACTTGTTTCTAGTTTTTGGATGCAACCTTTGTGATGCAATCACTACTCTTATTTACTGGCAGAGTGTTTGAAAGCGTACAATGGGCCATTGAGTTCTTCTGAGTTTACTCATCACCATGGTGATCCAAATAGTGATGACATCATGGGGCCTCTCGGAAAGATGGAGCTATTTTCTGAGCTTTGCTTTCCCTCTGGCAGTCTTGGGAAATAATAAAATCTGTTTTCATATACCTCATCCCATAGATGGGTAAATACACACACACAGCAGCCTCAAAGTTTCGTGAGTTATTTTGGAGTGTGTTGACTTCTACATTATGTAATGTGAGAATTGGTAGAGAAGCCAACCATAGCACAACACATTTTTATTCCAAAAGTAGTAGGTGAGATGGGCTGTTAGTGATGTCATTGGTTGCATTTTTTTGTGAAAGGTATCCCACAATTGTACCTGTCATTGATTTTGAAATCAGGAGTTTTATATCTTATGACAGATATTAGTCTTTTTCTGTATAGTGGTATATAAATAATTCTTTATTTCTGTCTAGCTGTACGATGGTCCAAACGAGCAGGCTCCTCTGATTGGTACATTCTGTGGGAACGTACCTCCCCCTGCCAGTACCACCACCAGTGGCAGCCTCCACATCGTGTTCAGGTCCGACGTCTCCATATCATTCAGAGGCTTTCAAATGGACTGGTACCAGAATGGTAAGATCCGAAACACAACTAAAGTATAAATAATCACCTGTGCCAGTCCTAAAGCATTGTGAGAAACATCTGGATGTGTAGGACAGTGGAAAGACAAATGAGATAATCAGAATAAAAGGAAATATGAGAGGGAAATTACTGTTGGGCAGCAAGGGGTTAGTGACCTTTAGTCTCTAGAGGGATGATGTAATTGAATCAGTTTGAAA
This sequence comes from Xyrauchen texanus, assembly GCF_025860055.1. Lineage (NCBI taxonomy): Eukaryota > Metazoa > Chordata > Actinopteri > Cypriniformes > Catostomidae > Xyrauchen > Xyrauchen texanus. The sequence goes on from NC_068316.1 coordinate 7,196,677, forward strand.
AATAGCAGTCCTAATGGGCAAAGCGGTGACATCACTCTGGAAGGATTCGCTCTGATTGGCCAGCTGGATGTAAGATGTAAGAGATAAGAGCTTACCAGTGTTCTCTGTCTGTGAAGACATCCTTCAAAGTTACTGTACTGCTCCATGTTATATTTACAGTACATCAAAGTTTCAATTTCATTTTCATATATTACAGTGCAAAAAAAACAGGATATTGATCTGTCTAATATTGAGGCATATTTTTCTGTGGAATCAGTGCTGCTAACTGAGTGGTCTGATGTGTGCATGTGTATGTCTTTGTGCTTGTGGGATAGTGCGTCAAAGAGCTGTGGGGTGTGGACAGTGTTATTTTTGTAGTCAGAGCAGGATCAGAGCGTGCGCCATTGGAACCTTGAATCATTTATGCATCCCTGTGTGATGATGTCATTATTTGGAGTGAAATGTTCTTGGTTTCCATGGGTACAATGCGTAGAAAAAAAGAACAGTGTGATTATGTAATGTGCACAGCATTATTCTGCAGCTGAAAAACATTCCGTGAGAGAAAAACAACAAAAAAGTAAATTTTGAGACACTTTTCTGGAGGACATGGATACAAAGATGTGGATGTACAGCAACAGTCCTGTTAGATAAAGTAAAATCTGTTAAAACACTTAAAACTATTAAGGAAAGGGATTTGTAAGGAATTTAGCAATTCTGGTTCTGATTCCTCTTAACAATATGGTTCCTTAATGGTTGCATTAACATTCCTTTCTTTGGAGGAAGACATATTTATCAGTCTGTTGCCGAATGATGAAATCATTTCAGGTTCAGAACAGATATAACAAATCAGGGATACATTGCAAAAAACAAGTTTACACTGACTTTTTCATGACTTTTTAAAGAAGGCATAAATCCCATTCAGTAATGGTCATACTGTAACTATAAACACTGGTGGCCAAAAGTTTGGAATAATGTACAGTTTTTGCTCTTATGGAAAGAAATTGGTACTTTTATTCATCAAAGTTGCATTCAACTGATCACAATGTATAGTCAGGACATTAATAACATGAAAAATTACTATTACAATTTGAAATAAAATGTTCAGAACTTCTTAAACTACTTCAAAGTGTTATCATCAAAAAATCCTCCATGTGCAGTAATGACAGCTTTGCAGATCCTTGTTATTCTAGCTGTCCGTTTGTCCAGATACTCAGGTGACCTTTCATCCCACACTTCCTGTAGCACTTGCCACAGATGTGTCTGTCTTGTCGGGCACTTCTCACGCACCTCCCTCAAAAGCTCAATGGGGTTCAGATCCATAACACTCTTTTCTAATTATCTGTTGTCCAATGTCTGTGTTTCTTTACTCACTCTAACCTTTTCTTTTTGTTTTTCTGTTTCAAAAGTGTCTATTTCTTTGCAATTCGTCCCATAAGTCCTGCACCCCTGAGTCTTCTCTTTACAGTTGTGCATGAAACTGGTGTTGAGCGGGTAGAATTCAATGAAGCTGTCAGCTGAGGACATGTGAGGTGTCTATTTCTCAAACTAGAGACTCTGATGTACTTATCCTCTTGTTTAGTTGCACATCTGACCTTCCACATCTCTTTCTGTCCTTGTTAGAGCCAGTTGTCCTTTGTCTTTCAAGACTGTAGTTACACGTTTGAATGAAATCTTCCATATTTGGCAATTTTAAGCATTGTATAGCCTTTATTCCTCAAAACAATGATTGACTGATGAGTTTCTAAAGAAAGATGATTCTTTTTTGCCATTTATTACCTAATATTGACCTTAAGACATGCCAGTCTATTGCATACTGTGGCAACTCAAAAACAAACACAAAGACAATGTTAAGCTTCATTTAATGAACCAAATAGCTTTCAAATGTGTTTGATATAATGACAAATGATTTTATAGTACCAAATTAGCCATTTAGCATGATTACTCAAGGATAAGGTGTTGGAGTGATGACTGGAAATGGAAATGAGGCCTGTCTAGATTTGATCAAAAATTACTTTTTTCAAACAGTTATGGTGCTGTTTTTTTACATCAGTAATGTCTGACTGTACATTGTGATCAGCTGAGTGCCACGTTGGTGAATACAATTTGGTGAACAATTTCATTCCATAAGAGCAAAATATGTATATTATTCCAAACTTTTGGCTGCCAGTGTATATAAAACAATTACAGAAATATATAAATAAACAAAAATTTGCTAATATATTATTCAGAAGTCAGATTCACTAACAAGCTCATAAGAGTCATTCATTCTGGAATCAGACTACAGTGGCCGAGCTGTGTGTATCGCGCTGTTGATTCAAAAGAACTGGCTCATTTGAATCATTAATTTGGAAGTGCACTACACTGGTCGATTCAAAAGGACCGGTTTATAAGAGTAATTTGTTTTGGAACCGCACTTCACTTGTTGAACAATAGATTCAAAAGAATCAGCTTATAAGAGTCATTTGTCATGAATCGGACTACACTGGTCACGCCGTGTGTTTTTCGCTGTAGACTCAAAAGAACCGGCTCATAAGAGTCATTCGTTTTGGAACCGCACTTCACTTGTTGCACAATAGATTCAAAAAAATCAGCTTATAAGAGTCATTTGTCGTGAATCTAACTACACTGGTAGCACTGTGTGTTTTTCACTGTTGATTCAATAGAACCGGTTCATAAGAATCATTCATTTAGGAAACGCACTACACTGGTCTTACTGTAATTTCATGCTGTTGATTCAAAAGAACCAGTTCATAAGAGTAATTTGATATGAATCGGACTACACTGGTAGCGCTGTGTGGTTTTCACTGTAGATTCAAAAGAACTGGTTCAGAAGAGTAATTCGTTTTGGATCCGCACTACACTGGTTGCCCAGTAGATTCAAAAGAACCATTATTTTGTAAATCGAAAAACACTGCTTGGTATCAAAACATTGCTTTGTTTGTTTGAGCAGTCCAACATGCCAACTTCTGTCTCAACCAATAGTGTGAGTTTGCAGCAGGATTAGTGTTTGGTGAGCAATGGTGGATGAGCAGAAGGTGAATTTGAGAAACCAATTTGTAAACAGTTGTTATTTTTTGCAATAACGTTGTTAAGTTGTAGGTAGAAATTACATTCTTCACCTTTAATGTAATATTAAAATGAATGCATTTCACAGTCGCAAGGCAATTCATCCATTTTGAAAGACTATAAAGTAGCTCCTCCCTTCCTTTGTCCTCTCTCAGACTCATGGACGCCGCAAAGATTGATCTTATTGATTAAGAGTGAGGGTGGGGGTGAGGAGAATGAAACCGTTTGACCAATCATGTTACAATGACCACATTTTAATCATGTTGCTATTGCCTTTCTGGCAGAGAGAGCCAATGTGGCATATCATTTCCTCTGATAAGATTGGTACGAGACCTTTTTCCGGTCTGAAAATTGTAACTGTCTGTTCTCTTTGGCATCTTAAACCACATTTACTTATAGACAGGAAATTACACCAAACAAAATAATCAGAATTTCTTTAAATTCTCTGGCGGTTCTATAGAACCAGATATGAAAACTATGGTAATTGGTGAATATATTATACCATGTTGCTGAATGATTACCATATTCATGAGCCATGATATTTAAATGGTGCTTCAAAGAATAACATGGTAGTACCATAAAATATTAGGTTGCATGTGAATAGAGCTGAGCGGATTTGGAGATAAATCTACAATATTATAATTAGATCATTACATAATGTCTGCTCTTTCAGCTTAGATCTTATTTTAAATGTGTTTAATGTGTAAACGTGATAAAAAACGTGAGTCAAAGTGCCTCACTTTCACCCTCTGCAGGTTGTGGAGGGGAGCTCATCGGGCCCTCTGGTTCCTTCAACAGCCCAGGCTATCCTAATAAATACCCAGCAAACCGTGAGTGCATCTGGTACATCCACACCAGCCCTGGCAGTAGCATCTCCATCACCATTCTTGAGTTTGACGTAGAGTATCATCCTGACTGCAGTTTTGACAAGCTGGAGGTACAACCATAAATTTGTGTTGTTTAATTCTGTTTCTCCAACATTCACCCTCTCATATAAGTCTTAAATATGCTATAGCCAGCTTTGAGGCCCAGACAAAGTACTATATCACTGCAAGTAAAATAATCATCTTCAGAAAATGTGGAAAAGTTTTTAAATCTAATTGATTTGCTAATCAGTTTTTGGTTCTCTAGTGGCATACTACTATAAAACTCGTTCTATTTTTTTAACAATTCATTGTGTTTACTATGGAGATTTTCTACATGTATGGAATAACCAGATAACCTACTGTGATTTCTAAAATGTGCAGTATACTATTAAGTGTGCTTGGGTTGTATAGTGTACGTTTTGACAAATGTCTAATGTTTAAAATTGAACCTTTTAACTGTATTAGGTGATATTCTGTCCATTACAGTCAAAATGCCTTACACATCTGTCATTATTAGAACACAATTCAATATGATTGTGTGGGTGTCTGTGCCTGCTCATGCCCAGTTGGCACCTACCAGGCTCTGTGAGAGTGGGTTTTGTAGTGTAGATTTGTGGAATGCTGACTTACACTGTAGCATTGAATGGAGCTAACAGGGCAGAAATTAATTGGAAATCAGAGCTCAGAGACAGGGCTTAGGAGACATTCACATTCACTCTCTACACACACACACACACACACACACACACACACACACACACACACACACACACACACACACAGATGCCCTTCAAAATCCATATACCCTCACTACATATTTCAGATTTATACAGTTGTTCTTTCTCATACAGACATTATTTTTAAACAGCACTGATGTTTTGGTTTCATCATAGTGAATTATGATTCATTATGATTTTGGCATGTTTGTTTACTCGGTAGGCGTTAGAGGAATAGTTCACTGAAAAATGAAAATCTGTTGTCATTTACTCACCATCATGCCATCCCAGATGTGTATGTCTTTCTTTTTCAGAACACTGACAAAGTTTTTTAGAAGAATATCGCAGCTCTGTAGGTCCTTACAATGCAAGTGAATGGTGACCAAAATTTTAAAGCTCTAAAAAGCACATAAAGGCAGTAGAAAAGTAATCCATATGACTCCAGTGATTTAATCCATGTCTTCTGAAACTGTTTCAGTCTTTTCTCACCCAAATGTTTTTGATATACAGCCTATATAAAGTATATGGCATGCAGATGCTCTGCACAAAACAACTATTTTTATGTAAATAATATTAATTTAAATGAATCCCAATTACAATCTCTAGGGTAATAATCGGCATTTATGATTTTTCCCAAAATCGTGTGTCACGTAATAAGTATTCTAAATGTCCAGTCTGTAAGTATCTCCTCACCTTTGCCCTTTGTCTAGTTGTACGGAGGGCCTGACCTGTCCTCTCCACGGCTGGCCCAGCTCTGCACCACACGCCCTTCAAGTAACCCTCTGCAGGTGGCCAGCACAAGTAACACCATCACTGTTCTATTCAAGACTGATTCAGTCGTGAGTGGCAAGGGCTTCAACGCAACCTGGCAAGAGGTCCCAGGAGGTGAATTTTTTTTTTCCTGTTTTAACACTCATGAAGGCTGCTGCTACCTCTCTGTCCAAGTCAGTCTATTGCCACATTCACACATGAGACATATAAATTGCCTTTTCTGGTAAATGTACCAAATCTGCTTTTCAGACATGCAATGGGTTTCCATCTTTTATCAGTTTTCCTACCATTCAGACATCAGCACCAAAATGGTATTACAGACGACCTCTAAATGACGTTACCGGTAGCATTTTGTGTAAGAATACTCCTCGTAAGGGCCTTCCAAGGCACCATAATGTCATATCTAATGATCTAAAACAAGTTCCAGTGAGCTTGAGAGATGTCTTGGTAGAAATGGAGTCACACTGTATGTTTATAAATTAATTGCCAGTTTTATTCTTTCAACCAACTGCTAAACCGCATACACAGGATCGTGAAAAATCATAGGCAGCGAAGAACACATCAATATAGGTATCTTAGTAGACAGGATGTGATGTAAACATTGGATCCGAATGTGCCTCGATATTTTTCTAGATCACAGCCTGTAAAAGCAGTATTTTTCAGCTTTCTGACTTTTTCTTTTAACGAAAATTCGTTCTGAAATTCAGGGTGTGGAGGGGCTGTCACCGCCCCCAGTGGAGAGATCCACTCTCCTCAGTACCCTAACAACTACCCTGACAACGTGGACTGTTCCTGGATCATCACAGTGGACACGGGTCACCGGGTCTTCTTTAACTTCACCGATCTGGATATCGAAGGTCATATCACATGCGTGTTTGACTACGTGGCTGTGAGTACTTGACTTCTACAGAGCTTTCCTTGTGTACCAGGGTCAGATATTAACTAGGGCTCGTGGCAAAAAAAGCCACCAAAAATAACAAAACTGTAGAACAATTTAAAGGCAGAGAATTATATTTGTGTCTTCTCTCTAGATTCATGATGGTCCCGATGAGTCTTCTCCTCTTCTGGGTAGAGTGTGCGGAGCCTCCAGGCCTCCTCCCATTACGTCCACACAGAACATCGTCTATGTTCGTTTCAGATCAGACAACTCTCAAAACCACAAAGGCTTCAGTGCCCAGTTCTCAGAAAGTGAGTGTCGTCGACATTCATGCACCCATCCAATTATGCCATGGTTTTGTTCCACTGTTAATCCCTGAATGGTTACTCTTCTGTATTCCAGCTTGTGGATCCACTGTAATCACTGACGATGTGGGCGGGGCTATTGCATCACCCCGGTACCCGTACTCTTACCCACCCAATCAGAACTGTAGCTGGATCATACTGGCACAAGAGCCGTGTAAGTAACAACAATATTGTAGTTTTGAATTTCGTTTTTTTATTTCCAATCTATTTTACATTTGTAATTCCAATTTCCAGTTTAATGCTAAACTGACATACTGTTTTATTTTATACAAAATGTATAAAAAGGTGGGTTGGAAAGGTTTTCATATTAATGTTACTTTCAACATTTCTAAGACATTTTTAAAGTTAAAGGTTGTATACATATGTTAACATTAGTTAATGCACTTTGAATCTAGATATCTTTTAGCTTATTTGCAAACTTTCTTAGATTCCCTAGAATGCAAATTACACATATCAACATATATTTTGACCTCACCCAACATGTGCCTCTTTCAGTCAATCATGTGACCCTGTCCTTCACTGATTTTGAGGTAGAGATTGTGTACAGTAACTGCTCGCATGACAGGGTGGAGATCCTGGATGGAGACAATTATGAAGCCCCATCTGTTGGTAAAGACAAAATCTCTTTATCCAATAATACAAGAGAACATGTACTGTAATTGAAAGAGATAGTTCACCCAAAAATGTGTATTCTGTCATCATTAACTAATTCTCATGTCTTACCAAACCCATATGACTTTCTGTCTTCTGCGGAAGGAGATATTTTTGGGTGAACTCTTCCTTTAATAATCTGATTGCATCAGGATTTTGTATATACATTTATACAGATATCAGAATTAAGACTTTATATACCATAACATTTAAGTGACCGATCTTAAGTTTGAATTATTCATACACTTTTCGAGGTCGATATTGTGGGAGTGAGTTGCCACATCCAGTCACGTCATTCAGCAATGCCCTGGTGGTAAACTTCATCTCAGATTTTGCAGTCGCTAAGAAAGGTTTCAGGGCAACCTACATGGCCTCAACCTCAGGTTAGGCTTCATTATTCTTTTCAAAACACACATAAGTGGACATATTTAATAAAAAGGCTGCAATTTAAGGACGTGCTTGCCCATTTTCCCAGGCTGTGGTGGGCATCTATTTATGGAATCTGGCGCTTTTAACAGTCCAAACTATCCTGATGTATACCCTCCCAATGTGGAGTGTGTATGGACCTTGACTAGTTCCCCTGGAAACCGCCTACAACTGTCCTTCGTGTGAGCCAATCAGGATGTTACATTGATTTTAAAAATACCCCTTAATGAATTAAAAAAAATAACAACAGTATTAAGTCTCTTCTCTCGGTTTCTGATGTAGCATGTTTCAGCTACAGCAAAGTACAGGTTGCAATAACGACTATCTGGAGATTCGTGAAGGGCACTCTACCGGTGCTCTGGTTGACCGTTTCTGTGGTGACTCCCTACCATCCAACTACACCTCCATAACTGGCCACATTCTGTGGATTAAGTTTGTCTCGGATTCCTCTGTCAGCGGAGCTGGATTCAGAGCCATATTCTCCCACTGTGAGTATGAAAAATGTATTATTTGGCTTCGTATGATGATGTAGAACCTGCTGAAAAGACCAGCCTGAAGACCAGTCTGAATTAGGCTGGTTTATTCTGGTTAGTTATGATTTGGTGATTGCCATGCTGTTCGCTAACAAATCTTGACCAGCATGATCTTTCTGGTGAAGCTGGTTGACCACTGAAGTCTTGCTGGCCAATATCTGAACATCTTCTGACATTAGAACATCTCGCATGTGTGACACAAACAATGTTTTTAGAAGAAGAAAAATATCGAAAGAATTGATTTAAATATTCCATAGTATCTTGGGGGTTTCCCTGCATAGGCTGAGTTTCGTTTGTTTTACATTACATTTATGTTTAAATTATTATATTTATGGGTCAATGTATTTATACATTTAAGTTATTAAATATACATAAAAAATGCCATTTTAATTGGGGGCCTGGGTATCTCAGCGAGTATTGATGCTGACTATCATGCCTGGAGTCACAAGTTCGAATCCAGGCCATGCTGAGTGACTCCAGCCAGGTCTCCTAAGCAACCCAACCGGTCCGGTTGCTAGGGAGGGTAGAGTCACATGGGGAAGCCTCCACGTGGTCGCTATAATGTGTGGTTCTTGCTCTTGGTGGGGCGCGTTGTGAGTTGTGCGTCGATGCCATGGAGAATAGCGTCTCCGCGGTAATGCTCAACATGCCATGTGATAAGATGTGCGGATTGACTGTCTCAGACGCGGAGGCAACTGAGATTCGTCCTCTGCCACCCGGATTGAGACGAGTCACTACGCCACCAAAAGGACTTAGAGAGCATTGGGAATTGAGTAGTCCAAATTGGGGAAAAAAAAACAAACAAATAGTACTTTAATACACCTCAACTATGATGAACATGTTTTCAATTTCTGAGTAATGTTTTCTCGGGCTTAATTAAAAAAACTGGTTTAAAAATAATAATAAAATAAATAGATAAATAAATACAAAAAGTGTAATTAAAAGCTAAAATTTTAATAAAAAGAAATGTTGGTCTAAGTAGTTTGGAATCATTATTATTATTATTATTATGGCGGTGGTGCAGCGGTTAGCACTGTCGCCTCACAGCAAGAAGGTCGTGGGTTCAAACCCTGGTTGCCCCGGCCTTTCTGTGTGGAGTTTGCATGTTCTCCCTGTGTCTGCGTTGGTTCTCTCCGGGTACTCCGGCTTCCTCCCACCATCCAAAAAGACATGCAGGCTAGGTTAATTGGTGTCTCCAAAAAATTGCCCTAGGTGTGGATGTGGATGTGGATGTGGAGGTGAGTGTGAGTGTATATCTGTCTATGTGTGGCCCTGCGATGGACTGGCGACCTGTCCAGGGTGTCCCCCGCCTTTCGCCCAATGTTAGCTGGGATAGGCTCCAGCCCCCCGCGACCCTGTACACAGGATAAGCGGTTGACGATGGATGGATGGATAGTAATATTTGAAAAATTTTGTCCACCAGTCAAGTGGTGTAACCAACATGCCGGTAGCCATTCAAAATAAAAAATAAAACAGAGAGAAGCCCTTTAGACCCTCATGACTGTGTGATGTAAATAAATAAATAAATTTAAAAACACCAAATATTTTGACATGTTTATGAAAAGGCACATGGTCAAATGGAGTAACCAAAAAAAAATCAGATATTATTTAATTATAATTTTTTTTTAACAAGTTGAAATAAGTGTAAATTCACATCTATTAAGGTGCAAGAAAATATTATAGTACATTTTACTTGATGGTTACACTTAAATTATTTTGTTCGTAGAAAATGCTAGAAATGTTTTCCAATAAAATATGTATTAAACCAACATGGACACAAAAAACGACATTCCTACAAACTTGTTTTTATTGTTTTGTTTTTTCTTCTGGTAAATATCACATTTTACTCTTGGACCTTAAGGTCAATTACCTTAAAAAAATTTCAAAATGTATGAATATTTAAAAAAAAAAAATTTAAGTTTGGTATATTACAGTCATTTTGCAGTTTATTATCAACTAAAATATGTAATTTTTCATTGATATGCCATTTTGACTCAAATTTATGAATATGACATGATGAAATATTGACTAAATTTAAAGGAAAAATGAAAATTTTCATCAAAATACTAAAACTATAACAAAAAACGGTATAAAATGAACACTGCTTGTCTCTCAAGGTATATTTCTGCACTATTTCTCCTTCCTCAGTGTATGGCAATGAGATCACGGGCAGTTCAGGCCAGATTGCCTCCCCTCTTTACCCACGCACCTACCCAAACAATGCAGACTACCGCTGGACCATCACCGTGAATGCAGACTCCTACATAGAAATCCATTTCCTGGATATTGACATCGAGGACCTGTTCAATTGCTATTATGACAAGCTCAAGGTCTGCATTTTCATATAAAACACACCTCCTAAAGAAATAGTTCACCATGAAATGAACAATTCTGTCATCATTTACTCACCCTCGTGTTGTTCCGAACCCATATGACTTTCTATATATGAACAGAAGGACCGAGATATTAATTAAACAACGTTTTGGGGTGAACTGTGCCTTTAAATGCCATAATGGTTTAATAGACAATAAATGTAGGCAGGTATCTAATGATGATGATGTTGGAGCTTAAAGCTTCTCCCCTACACTAGATATTTGATGGTTCGAACACCAATGGCTACCTTCTGGGTGAGTTCTGTGGCCTGACTCTGCCAAACCCAGTAAGAAGTTCTGGAAGCACTGTGACTCTTGAATTCAAATCTGACAATTCCTTTGGAGGAAAAGGCTTCCTAATCGAGTGGACGGCCATTCAGAGTTCTGGTCCCCTGCCCACTATAGAGCCAGGTCAGTTCATGTAAATATTCTACTTTTGACTCTCAGATCTTGATCAAATCAAAAACGGTCACTATTTTTCATCCTTTATATTCAGGAGCATGTGGAGGAGCTTTGATGACAGCCGACACTCCCCGGTTCCTCTTCTCTCCAGGATGGCCTGAGCAGTATGAGCCTAACCTTGAGTGTTCATGGATCATTCGCTCTCCCAATTCCATCATAGAGTTTAACCTGCTTTCTCTGGACATTGAAGATGAGGTTTCATGTCTCCATGACAGTCTGGTCATCAGGGATGGTAGGCGTTTGTCATAAAAATTCACTTTAACATAAATACCAACTGGAAACTTTCGAGACTTGATCTCAGGTATGTTTTCTTCTAAGGTGAAACCAATCTTTCTCCACTGATCACAAGAATTTGCGGACGCCAACTGCCTGGTTCTCTCCATTCTACCGGTGACGCCATGTTCCTGCAATTCACATCTGACGGCAGCATTTTCGGAAGGGGTTTCAATGCCACCTATTCTAGAGGTGAGCAGCGAGTTACCAGAAATTATAAAATCATATGATGTGAATAATCAAGAGGATGAGCTATTTTTCTCTGCTTCTCTATCAGGTTGTGGTGGTTTCCTCCATACGGACAGAGGTGTTCTAAGTTCTCCTCAGTATCCACAGAACTACAAGCCCAACCTGAATTGCAATTGGCAAATAATGGTCACACCAGGGTTTAGAGTGTCTGTAAACTTCCAAAACCCTTTCCAAATTCAGGGCTTTGGCACACAGTGCAGCTCTGGTGACTACTTGGAGGTGAGATCCTGTAGGAGATGGAATCAGATCAGTCATTGGTCCAAGAATTTATTTTCTTGGACTTTCCAAGACTTTCTTGGAAAGTCTTTTTATTTGAAGATTTAAATGTTTATTTTGATTCTTTTGTATTAGTTACGCAATGGACCTGATGGCAACTCACCAACTCTATCAGGGCGTCTTTGTGGATCCAGCCCTCCATCCACATTGCAGACCACGGACAACAGTCTCTATGCCCACTTTGTCTCAGATGGCTCCAATGAAGGAAATGGCTTCAAAATGGTTTTTGAAGCCCATAGTTCAGGTAAACAGCGAACTTTTCATCTTGGCGTTTCCATCCAGCATTTTTATACAATTGACGAAATTCGCATAAAAATATGTGGATGGAAACCCAGTTATAGGTGTGCAATCTCGTAAGCAAACACTGAGCAAGTAGCAACATGTAAATATTTAGTAGGTAACCGTTTAGTTTGTGCAATAAAGAAACCTTTTATCCTAGGATTGTTGCTACAATAACAGTTTCATTTAAATTTCCTTTAGATTCAATTTAGATTCATTCGACATTCAGTAGTGATCGAAATTAAAATAATTGTAGTAAATCTCTATATTACTCTGCAGCTTGTGGTGGTGTTATTGAGCTAAATGATGGCGATCCACCAGGATACATCACATCTCCTAACTATCCATCAAACTACCCCCAAAACATTGATTGTGTTTGGATAATCACCGTTCCCAATGGTGAGGCTGTACAACTCGACTTTGAGGGTGATTTCTACGTTGAGCCTCATTCTGGGTATGTTGCATCTATTTTAGAACAAGCAAAAAGCTTACAATAAATGCATCTAACAATAATAAGTGATCTTAATCTTCTCCCTTAGATGTCTTTATGACTACGTTGAGGTTCGTGATGGTCCCACATCAAATGCTGATTTGATTGGCAGGCTTTGTGGCAACACTCGGCCATCTACGCAGCATTCAACTGGCACCAACATGTATATACGATTCCGAACTGACACCAGCGTTACACATATTGGTTTCAAAGCCAAGTACTCAATTGGTAATCCATATTTAATCTCTATAACACACAAATTAAACTATTTTTCCAACCTTAATGGCTATAAGAATTTTGTTTCCCTAAATAGCTACATGTGGAGGTACATACATTGGTCAGAGTGGTATGATCCATAGCCCTGGTTATCCGGACTCAAATTATCCAGACAACTCGAACTGCGAATGGTACTTGGAGGGTCCCACTGGACATTATCTGACCATCACTTACACGACTCTTGATCTGCAGAGCTCCTCCGATTGCGCCAATGACTTTGTAGAAATCCGTGAATATAACGCCTCAGGTTTGAGCTCATCTTGAAGAAAACATTGCATGCTGTGAGTGTCGTTTTATTGTTAGGGTCAATAATGAAACCTTTCCTTCTCTCCAGGACGCCTGTTGGGGAAACACTGTGGAAACAGCCTTCCATCTCCCATGGACACTGGAGACAGTTTTGCCTATGTCAAATTTGTTAGTGATGGTAGTGGGAATGCAGCAGGATTTAGCCTGTCATTTGAAGCCAGTGTTGAAGGCAAGTGAGCAGTTGTGGTGGTGTAGTTACTACGAAAAGGATTTTTGTGTCCATCCACGTTGTTTTTCAATGTAAATGCGCTCTAGACAAACTTATTTTAATGTTGCGCCACATCTTGCAGTTGTTTTAATTATCTCGCACAGGAGCGCCATATTTTTAAGATGCCATGTCAAGATAAAAAGATCTTAAACTTTTACAAATGCGTCTCGAGACACCTGCGTTCTGCTTTGATTGTTGCACTGTGTCTAGGTTTTTAGCGCAAGAACGTATTCGGTCTGAACAGTCCCTTGCAAAGTTATGTTGCTGGCTATGGTAATAAGATGACATCATTTCTCTTACAGAGTGTGGAGGTGATCTGAATGCACCATTTGGGACCATCTCATCTCCCAACTATCCCAATCTGTACCCCCACAGCCGAGTATGTAGCTGGAGAATCACTGTTCCTCCAGGTCGTAGGGTCACCCTTACCATCATTGACCTGAGGCTGGAGGACCACAATACCTGCCTGTATGACTTTGTGGAGGTAAGGTCATGTCTCTGTTACACTTATAAAAGTTGGCTAATGCCACATGATACAATGGGATTTTAGTGCACTTTAAAATAAAATAAAACATTTAGATTTTGAGAAAAAATTTGTAACATTACGAGAAAATGGCCATAGTTTACCTTTACAACTTTATACTCAAAACATTACTACTTCAATTTCATAATGCTTATTCAGTTTATTCTCATAATATTATGACTACTATCGTAGTGCTATGACACTAATATCATAATTATATGACTTAATTAGCTTCATTTTGACTTAATTTCTAAATATTACTGCTTTAATCTTGCAATGTTACGTCTTTATTCTCGAAACTTTATATCTTTATTCTCATAAAAGGCCTATTATGAAAGTAATTCATAATAATTTTGACTTTATCCTCAAAATATTATGACTATTGTCATAAAAGGCCTATTATGACATTCTCAAATCATTACAACCTAATTCTCGTAATGTAACGACTTAATTCTTGAACTTGTAGATTTTTTTATTTTAACATGGCACAAAAACAGTCGCAACATGATACAGCTAAAGCTGACACAATCTTTGTGAATTAGTAATTGGAACTCTTGGCACCAGGCAATCTGGGTGGTATATGGATCATGTATGTTTCTCCAAAGCTATAATATTGTAGTATGATTGAATCAAGGCATTACTGTTTTGAATTCCTTGATGTGTAGGTCCTAAATGGTTTAGGACCCAGTGCTCCTCGATTGGATCGTTTATGTGGTACAGTCCCTGCTGGAACCCAGGTGAAATCTTCTGGAAATACTATGACCGTAATTTTCAGCACCGATGCAGTTGTGTCCAATGGTGGATTCAAGGCAGATTACTCTTCGGAGGAAGAAGCAGGTGAGGGAAAACACCTTTTTAAAGGAGTATTTTGGGCTAAATAGAAGTTAAGCAAAATTGATAGCATTTGTGCCTTAATGTTGATTTCCACAAAAAATTATTTCCACTGGTTTATTTGAAGAAATGCAAAAATCCCAGTTACAGTTATGCACTTACAGTGGTAGTCAATGGAGCCAGTCAATAAACATTAAAATACACACTGTTTCAAAAGTATAGCCACAAGACGTAAATATTATACATGTTAACATGATTTTAGGATAATGTTGGGATAAAATCTGAGATTTATTGGTGTTACAGCATTTACTGGATTACTGGGTTTAGCTGTATTGCATCATCATGACAATGAAGTTGTAAGATAGGATATATTTTTACAGAGGCAAGGTTATTATGCTAATTATTCACACTAAAATAATGTTTACCTCTTGTGACACTACTTTTAATCAGTGCATATTTTAACATTTAAAGACTGGCCCCATTCACTTCCACTGTTAGTGCTTTATTGTAAAGTAATGGCAATTTTTGTTTTCAGTTTATTTAGTTTTTTAATCAAAGCTATTGTTTGTGTTAATAAACATTATGCCACAAATGCTTTTGATTGAGCTTAACTTGTATTGAACCTGGAATATTCCTATTATATTGCCACAAGTTCTGTATTGCACATATTGAATTCATTCTGTTTCGGATCCCGATTTCATCCATGAATACTCGCTCTTACTGTAGTATGTGGTGGGATACTCAGTGAACCCGGAAACTTCACCTCGCCTAACTTTGGCAACGGAAACTACAGCAACAACCTGAACTGTGAATGGCTGATCCAGAACCCGCAGCATGTGAATTCCTCCATTGTGGTTATTATAGATGAGCTCTATCTAGAACATCACCAAACCTGTGAGTGGGACTACTTGGAGTTCAGAATGGGTAAGGGTTTCCTCATGTACTAAGAGAGACTCAGTTTGACTCAATTTTGAAGCTGATGAAAAGCAAATATTTATGGTCTATTGTGTCTGTACTTCTCATGCAGGTGATATGAATGGAGAGCTCTTGTCCCGTTTCTGTGGTCAGTCCCCTCCAAGTATCCCCATAGTGGTGTCGACCTCTAAACTCTGGGTTCACTTTCTGTCTGATGAGGCTGTAGTTGACCTGGGCTTTAAAGCCACGTATTACTTTTCAGGTAACACCCATAAATCCTAAGTTATTTTGCTGGTCTTAGCTGGTCTCTTGACTGATTGTAGAGGTTTTAGGCACTTTTCAGCTGACTAGGCTGGAAGACCAGCCAGACAAGTTGAAAACCAGCTTGGCCAGGCTGGGAGACTAGCTAAAGACCAGCAAGGGTTTTTTCAGCAGGAACTTAAGCACAAGGATCTCAGCTCCATTAAAGTATGCATGATCTCAACGATTTTTCTTAGACTGTGGAGGTTTACAGAGTGGAGTGGAAGGTTTCATCTCTAGCCCTGCATACCCCAACAACTATCCCAGCCCGAGCCGCTGTGCTTGGCTTTTGGAGGCTCCGGAGGGTCACACTATTACTGTAAGTTCACAATTGTTCTTTACATTCACTCCTCTTGTGTGTCGTTTGCGTTTTCGGTACTTTCTAACCCTGTTATTCATCATAATGTCACATAATTTTCATATTTTCTTATCCAGCTCAGTTTTACTTACTTTGAAGTTGAAGAGCACAGCCAGTGCACCTGGGACTCGGTTACTATCTTCAATGGAGGCTCACTAGGAGCCCCCATTATTGGTCAGTATTGTGGGCACAATTCTCCTGGAACTGTCCAATCGGGCTCCAACAAGCTAGCCGTGGTGTTTCTTGCTGATCATACTGTGTCCAAAGGAGGATTTATTGCCACCTGGACGACGGACTCATCAGGTATGCAGAATCATGTTAAGCCATGAGGTATATCATAAAGAAATAGTGAATGAATTCTGAGTGGTTCCTTTAGGGGTGCTACAATTTGCTTGATGTTTACTGCAACTCCTTTCTCTGTTTCAGGATGTGGGGGTATCATCCATGCCGATTCAGGCACCATCAAATCTCCAAATTATCCACAGAATTTCCCAACCAATACTCAATGTTCCTGGACCATCATCGCCCATGATGGAAACCATCTGGAAATGGGCTTTGCCAGTGACTTCCAGATCCCAGACTCGAGTGGGCAGTGTCAAAGTAGTTATATAAAGGTTGGTAGATGGTAATTTAATAAATATTTAGGCTGTTGTTTTTATTTCATTTGAGCCATTTCCCATTTGAATCTGGTGAGTTTGTTTGTGTCATGATTGGCATTGTATTATTTTTGTGTCTGACAGTTGTGGTCAGCCAATGAAGAGAATGATGAGAATCTATTGGCCACTGGTTGTGGCACTACAGCCCCTGCTGCTGTCATCGCACCCAGGAATGTCATTACAGCTCGTTTCCAGTCCACCGAATCACCTGGCAAAGGATTCTCTGCCGCCTTCTACACTAGTATGTATTGCAGGGTGTATAATGGGTTCTACTTATCACAGGTTTCCTACAGTCATGGGAAACCTGGAAATATTAGGGAATTTTCACACCAAATATTATTTTTTGTGTTCCCATTTGCTTCATCAGGAAATAAAAAATTCACTATTTAGTTTCCATGACTTTCCAAAATAGAAAAAAAGAGCATGATATAACTGTATTTATTAACTTAAGCATTTATGACTAACTGTAGTGTTATAAATGTACATTAAATAATGAAAAATAATGAAAAAGTTGGTTTCGCAGGCGAAAAAGTATCATTGCTCTCAGTGAAAATTGTCCCTTGTGTTTTCCAGGCCTTAAAATGTTACTGAAACTAATCAAATTTTAAACATTACTCTTGGTTATAGTCAAATTTCCATGGAAGGTTTATAAGCAAATTGTTCTTGTGAGTTATTTCCTTTTCAAACAATCAGTTGAACCATACTTTCAATTAGTCTGAACGATTCATTAATGAATAGGACTGAAGTGAATGATTTTTAAAAACATCCTTATCCAGTATCATAAATGTCTGTAAACGTCATGTAAATTCATGCATATTTGTTGGTTAATAAGTGTGGGAATTCTGTTTTATATACATATTTTAATGTCTGTATTTCATGCCTTCTTTTAGGATGTGGAGCAAATTTCACAGCCCCAAATGGTCGTGTAGTGACTCCAAACTATCCAGACCACTACCCAGATAGCTCCAACTGTAATTACATAATCGATGCTGGAGACCAGGTCGTTATTGTCCTCACGTTTAAAACATTCCAGTTGGAAGGTATGCACTTTCTCAAATAAAGTACATGAGGGATGCAGCTTTTCCATAATAATTCCATAATTATTCCATAATTATATTTTCTAGCACACTCTACATGTATCTACGATGGTGTGAAGATCTACAGTGGCATCACTTCCGAAAGACCTCCACTGGCTACTTTGTGTGGAAATACCATCCCAGGCGTTTTCGCCACATTTGGACCAATGCTTGTAAACTTCTACTCTGACTTCATAATTAATGACAATGGCTTCCTGGCTGAATACACAACCATACGTAAGCATCGACCACTAAACAATGTTGTACTTTTTGAATTTAATGCTTTTTGTTTAACTGCATCATAAACTGGTCAGCTATAAGTATTGTTTGAGCATTGCTTGACGGCACTTTTCAACTCCTCCCCTGCTGCAACTGGCAAATCTCACCAAATGGTAAGACAAGGCGCAGTTGAAGGCGTACAGGGTGTGGGTGGATCTTGAATGGGGCGTATGATAGAGTGGGTGTGGCTTGGATGTAGCAGCGTGCTGGAGTAGGTTTGGGTTGTTTACCAGAGCAGTAATGCAGATCTGAA
This sequence comes from Xyrauchen texanus, assembly GCF_025860055.1. Classification (NCBI taxonomy): domain Eukaryota; kingdom Metazoa; phylum Chordata; class Actinopteri; order Cypriniformes; family Catostomidae; genus Xyrauchen; species Xyrauchen texanus. Next base: position 7,215,309 of record NC_068316.1, read on the forward strand.
TCACTGTGGAATGTGCGAGTATGCTGCACTTTTCAAAACAATACGAGGGGATTTGAGGGAATGTGCAATTATGCAAGAGAATTCCACTGCAGTGTCCACTGTAACTTCCACAAACAAACTCATTCACTGTAACTGTGAACTACCCATACTGTACAATAGAAATGCACAGTCAAGTGTTCTTTATCTTTGCTGTGAGTTGGCACTATATTGGAAGACAGCCCAAATTTCTCAAAGTACAGTTATCAGCCTCCAGTACAACACATGAATAAACAATTCGTTGAAATCAACTCGTTGTAAATATTATATTCATAATGTTTAGACTACCAAATGAGACAAAAAACTGAAATCAAACTAGGCTTGTTTCTTTTTAATTCCTGCCTCCAAAAGTTGCTTTGTATAAGTATAATTTATTTTAGTGAAAATTGCTTTATTATTTTTTCATATGTATATGGATGTTTTTTAACAGCATGCGGTGGCGTATTTAATGGCACCGCTGGGACAGTCAGCAGTCCAGCTCACTCAATCATCAACTACCATCACAATATCAACTGCACATACCACATATATGTCCGCAACAACCGTGTCATCGACCTCAAGTGAGTTTGGGCACCATTTAAAAAAGTTGCATGATTTTTATTTAAAGGAATGTTCAGGGCTAAAGTGATAGGTCACCCAAAAATGAAAGCTCTCTCATAATTTACTCCCTCATGCCATCTGTATGACTTTCTTTCTACTGCTGAACCCAAATGAAGATTTTTAGAAGAATATCTCAGATCTGTAGGTAAATTCAATGCAAGTCAATGGTGATCAGGCCTTTGAAGCTCCAAAAAGGACATAAAGTCATGATCTCCAAGGAGACTGCAGTTATGTTTTGGTATGTTCTTACCCAAAACCAGCTGGATCACAACGGAAGACATTGATTAAATCACTAGAGTCTGATAGATTATGTTTATGCTGACTTTATCTGCTTTTTGGAGCTCAAAAATCCTGGTCACATTCAATTGAATTGTATGGACTTACAGAGCTGAGATATTCTTCTAAAAGTCTTCGTTTGTGTTCAGCAGAAGAAAGAAAGTCATACACGTCTGTAAATTATGAGATCATTTACAGTTTTGGGTGAACTATCCTTTCAGTTAAGCTCAATCTACATGCATTAGGTATCACTACCTAACAACGATGAATGTTAACAATTGCAAACATATTGTAAATTGTAAATTATGTTTTGCATACATGAAATTTGGATGGAAAATATACTTAATTGTCATGAAAATAACATCACAATGCAAAATATTGTAGTGGTCTTGAAGATATGCTTCATTTTCTTTATGCAAGTTAGAATTTCTTATATCTTTTTTTCCTTTCGATTATGACCCTAACATGTTCTTGACCGGCTTCATGAAAGTCTTATTCCTATAAGTCCTGTTACTTCTGAAGCCATCTAAGTATGTCCCACAGATATAGATATAGAGCCCTATATCAACTACTATATCTGTTGGTTGGACCGCCACATCCACTTTCTTGGTAAACTCCCTTCAACGGTCCCAAATCAGAGCAGCAATTCTTCTTACAGTCTGTATCCCAATAGACTTCCATCCTGTCTGCTATGTTCCACCAGAGAGACAGATGTTCAGAGAGAAAAGCATGAGAATGATCATCCGTCTCTCTCTCTCTTTGTGTGGTAAACCCCACTGAGATGTTGTGTCGCTACCAGATGGGATGCCTTTCATTCATCCTCTGTCCCTAGAGGCTTTCTTTTAAGGAACCCCCATCCCATTAGTGCTATCACTTTCTGAGGAACTGAATGGTTGTTCTGTGTGGCTAAAAAGGGTTTACATAGTGATAAACCTCCTCAACATTATTTAATGTATATACATTGTTCCTTTAGGTTCAACTCTTTCAGTCTAGAGGCCTCCTCAACTTGTCGCTATGACTACGTGGCTGTGTACGACGGAGAGGACACTCTCGCCCCACTGATGGGGAAGTTCTGTGGAAGTGAGATACCACCCAAACTCAGGTCCTCATCCAATCAGATGTTTCTTGAGTTCGTTACAGATTCTACAGTTACGGCAGAGGGTTGGAGAGCGACCTACAGTGAGACATTAGGTAGACTATCTTCATCTTCTCAGAAATCACATCTTGAACATCTGAATAAAGTGATTTGATTGATTTGAACAGCCTTGCTGTCTACTGCCTTCTTAGGCAGCATACTAACTAAAATGGAACCTCATAAGTGACTAAATTGAAGTGCTCTACATAGACATCAACTCCACATGGCACATAAATAGCACTCTTCATGTGAAACACAGGAGAGATATGTCTCTCAATTGATTTCGATAGAGTTTGAAATTAGCATGTTGCTAAGCTAACAGTGTAATTATCAATGGCTGTTTTTTACGAATCTGTTTTCATTTGAAAACACATTAATTTTAAAAATGTTTGCCTCTCATCAACACTAGAACATAATTTTACTCCACTGAAAACGGACCATTTCGAAAAAACGGTAACCATTACCATATACTTTGGAAAACGATGGCATTAAACAACTGAAAATGAAAACTGATTAGCGTGGATGTGGCCTAATAAGCTTGAAAACATAGCACACAAAAATATGGATACAATTGTAAATTGTTATTAGATTTAACTATTTTTATTGCTACTTTTTGGTATTTTGAAATTATGTTTTGAATTTCTCTCACCTCGTCCACCATCTAGGATAAATTCTTCGAGATTGTTGTGATCTTCTTCTCAGCAAAAAATACATCCAATGCTCCTTTAAATCTGTTAAAGGGACAGTGACAGACTTGTTACAAATGTATCATATTGATGGTATTTGCTTTTAATCGGACCTGGTTCCTTTATAGTTCTCATGCTGGAATAGAATGGAAAATGTGGGGATGATTTCACAGTGAATCACATAGAACAAGTTCTTTCTGCCAACTAGGAATCAAAGACTTCAGGGGCATAAACAGTGTTCTGTGTAACAGTTTTGAGATTTAATTCACCAGTCACTTCAAGATGACTAGGTTCTATAAGATCTGAATGGTAAACACTATTGTAGCACATTTATTAGGTGGGTTAGAGAATCGCCTAGTCTTACAACCATCCTCGCTATTATTTTAGAACATAGAATCTGTTCAATCACCATAACAAGACAGCTTTTTATCATCCAATGCTGTCAAATAGCACTTACCAATAATGTACTCCCATTTCTTTTGTTTTGTCCTACAATTTATTTGCAAGTAATGGCAATACTTTTGCAGCTAGTTAGAAATGTTAGCACATATGCTAATGTTTATGGAATTGAAGCCAAGTGTACTCTGATCAGGAATTTACAATATATAAAACAGTGATGCTTTACAATAATGTTGTATTTGTTAGCATTAATTAATGCATTAATTAACTTGTGTTTTAACAATGCACAATACTTCTACAGCATTTTGTAATCTTGGTAAATGGTCATTTCTACATACACTAGTACATTTTATATATTAAAAGTTGCATAATTTAACATTAATGCAATATGAAGAAAATAAAATAATTGTCGGTGCATGATACCTGATGCATTGTGTCAAAGAATATAACCTTATTGTAAAGTAGAACCAATAAAATGTACATTTTGTAAAGCCTTTTTAAAGGGGGAATAATTATGCTTTATATCACTAAACCTTACATGTGTTCGACACAATTTTACTAATTTCATATAAATATTTATTAGTTATGCAAGTTATTTACAGTAATGACTTTTATTACTGAGCCTATTGTAGAAAAGTGCCAGGTTTTGTTCCTGGCAGACAGCAGATGCCCTAACCCCACCCTGATCTCTATTCCTAACCATATGGAGGCTATGAGGCTGAGAAGCCTGCCAGGAACAACTTCAGACATCTTTCTCCCATCGCCTAATTTTGATGTCTTTGACTCATTGCTCCTATTTCAACATGACTTTGTGGACTCTACTGCATCCTGTAGGTGGTGTCTTGAAATTACATCATCCTACAGTTTGTTTAAAAAATTAACACATCTTGTTTTCTCTCTCTCTGTCCTTATTCTCCATCCCTTTTCCCAGGTCCTCAGCAGGGATGTGGTGGCTATCTATCCTCCTCCACTGGCATGTTTGGTTCTCCTGATATTAACATGGATGGCCAATATGAGCCACGTATGGACTGTTTGTGGACCATTGCTGTTGAGGTCAATAAAGCCATTAATCTCACTTTCAACAACTTTGAGCTAGAAGGCCCCTCTGGAACCCTCTGCAGATATGATTATGTCAAGGTAATGACATTCATTGTCATTATAACAATGTGAAAACTTTCAAATGTACAGACTGTCTTTTATGTACAATTTATCTTACCCATCTGTAGATCTATGATGGTGACAGTGATCAATATCCCTTGGTTGGATCATTCTGTGGAAATGTATTGCCCGCACCTTTCATCTCGGCCAGTAACTTCATCACAGTGCACTTCGTCTCAGATGGCTCTGTGTCACGTCGTGGCTTTAACGCCACCTACAGAGCAATGGACAGTAAGAACTCTTGACTGAAGCAGCTTTAAAGTGATAGTTCACACAAAAATGAAAGTTCTCTTTTTACTCACCCTCATGTCATTCCAAACCCATATGCTGTTATTTTTCCTATGGAAAACAAGGAGAATTTTCAAGAATATTTACACCACTATTTTACATACAACGACAGTTTATGGTTAGATGTCAAAGACATCCAACCTGCATCATAGGCGCCAAATTTGATTTGAGAGCTGTGGCATTATAGTAGATTATCAGTCAGTACATTTACAGTACATGCACTTTAAAAGTAACATTTCGGTCAAAATAAAATCATCATTTGTCTTTTTAAAATGTCGTATGGTTTGAGTATGCTTTACTCTGACTGAAATCGTTCTAACAGATCTAGATAATGCGATTGTAGTTCACCTTCGTCCTGCATGTACACATCTTAATCGGACCACAATTGGCCTCAGCATTGTGTGCATGCTCCGAAAGACAGGTGACGTGCAACGTGTTTTTAACCAGGCGCATTTGCCATCCTTCCCTTAAATATTTGATTACACATTCTGTGATATATACTTGGACATTCACACGAAGACTGTAGCTTGATTGTAACTGCGCATGTAAATGTACTGAATGAATAATGACTTAAAATAACAGTCTGTTTGTCACGCAAAGCTGTCATATGGCTTCAGAAGACATAAACTAATAGCATATTAACTTTTATGGTGGTTTTAGGTGTTTTTTGTCCTTTTTGGAACATAATATACATGGTCACTATGAAATATTATTGTATGGAAATAAGCTACGTCAAGATTCTTCAGAAATTCAGCTTTTCTGTTCCACGGAAAACAAAACCGCAAATGGATTTTTTTCAATTTTTGGGTGAACTATTTCATTTAATACTTTATTTTATTTAACAGTAATTTATAATATGCGTTTTGGGTTACGCAATACTGGAGGACAGAGGACATATATTTTAAAATTTGTGTTTAATTTCCCATCTTAGACTGTATCTTTCATACTAAAGACTTTTCATGCATGCATTCCCAAATTCTTTATAGTTGCAGTTCATTTTATGGCCAAACGTTTTTGACATGTTGATTCAATATGCTTAGGTTTTTGTGGAGGAACATTCAATGCCACATCATCCCCTCAGACCATCAAATCTCCATTTTTTCCCAATCCGTACCCACCCTTTACCTCCTGCCGCTGGATACTGGATGCTCCACCTCAGGAGGCTGTGAAAGTGATCGTGCAGCAGTTCCACCTTCAGTCCAGCCAGAGCTGCACCAGCAACTTCCTGGAGTTTAAAGACTTCCCTGTGGTAATACCCAGTCAACCAAAACACTAACTTTCATAGATGATAGAAGAAACATACTAAGCTGTGAAACCGCATAAAGGCTTGCCAGTTTTTGTGACATAGTAGCAAGGTTTCGTCTTGTGTTATAAAAGTATTCTGGAAATTGTAGTTATTTTTTTAGTAATTTGTAATGTTCAAATGACAATTGCTTAAAAAGTGGGGTTTATTGCTTGCACATCAAAAAAATTACTGTGCCCAAATTAGGCATATTATACATCCAATCTAATAATAGTCAGTGGAAATGACTGAATGTTACTGCAATAATACAGCAACTAATAATAATAATAAAAAAAGCATTTGTATCTCTTTATATATGGAGGACAAAACCAAAATAATATTTAAAAAAAATACACAAATACATAAATAAATACATCTGCATATGCATGAATACATAAATATATAAATTATTACATTTGCTATGAGATATACAAGTAAATATATGCGCCAATCAGTTCAAAATAATACAATTTAAAACATGAATAAATAGTTGGGGAAATGCAAATTGTTTAAGGAAATGCTAAATTGAAAGTTGATCTTGAATTCCACATTTCTATATTTAATCATTCATTTATTTCTGTATGCCGTTCCATATTTATTTTTCCTTCGGGCAACATGCTAATGAGAGGATGTCAAAAGCTATTTAGGCATCACAATCAAACTATCGATACTAAGTGCAACGTTTTTTGGCAGGAGTTTGCAGTTTCACAATGGTGAAGAGAAGGTCGATAGCAGAGTTGCTCCACGTCCCATAGTTTAGAGACTATAAAAGTCGAGATCCTTTGCTAAACTTTAATTTATTGGTTTATTGTGAAAATTCGGTATCATCCTTATTATTGTCATAGTCAAGCAAAGCACTTTTACAATGATCAGAAATTCCGTCTACTGATGTTTGATTGACATCCTCTAAAACATAAAAAAACAACTTGAATATGTACATTTCCTTTAACATTTTAGCATTTACCCAACTGTTTTAAATTGTATTATTTTGCATTAATGGGTGCATTTATTTATATACTTATTTGTATATCTCCTCGCACATTTAATTATTTATATATTTATTTATGCAAACATATATGAAATGTATTTACTTATTTATGTATTTTGTATCTTTATATGTATTATTTTTGCAGGTTTCTGTCCTCCGTATTTGCAGGAGTGTGTTTGAATTGTGTTCTTAAGCATAATAGTGTGTTTTAGTTCAAATTTTGTAACCGTACCAACCAAAAATGTCCAAATCAGTGCCTCTCTTTTGTCTTCTCTTTTAGGGAGATTATGGACAAGCTCATAAGTTCTGTGCAGCAGACTCGCACATACCAGATTTCTACAGTTACGGCCGTACCATGCACATCGCATTCAAATCAGATGAATTCATGACTGACAATGGATTCAGCCTGACCTATGAGGTGGCAAGTGAGTCCATTCCCTAATACACCAAAACAGTTTCTCTTTTCTTGATGTGATTATATCATTAATGTATATATTTGTCCATATATTGCAGGTTGCAGTAGGGTTTACGAGCAGGAATATGGTTATCTTAAGAGCCCAGGCTGGCCAAACATATATCATCATAATCTTGAATGCAACATCATACTGCAGGCCCCACAGAACAACTTAATTTCTCTGTTCTTCACCAGTTTTGACGTGGAAAGTCATCCTTCCTGCAACTTTGATTACCTGGAGGTGAGCATTAACCATACTAAACCACTTATAGTTCAGTAACAATGTAAAGAGATAAATGTGAAATCATTCCTAAATATCCCAAGACTTCATTGGATTGCAGTAGAATCTGGGCATATTGAAATGGAATAATAGAATACTGTTAATTACTGTACATACTGTACACTCTACACTGAATTCTTCCAACTATTTAAAGAAAATTGGATGTGAAACAGTAGTATGCTACATTGTTGTATCACAACCTTGTTACATCATGTTTAATTTCATGAATGCCATCTAGTTATCATATAGGAAATACATATTTTGTGTTAAAACGGCTTTACCGGTACTCTCGGCTGTCTGATCAAATAATAAGTCAAGAAAAAGATGTAAAAAAATCACGGCTGATGTTACTTTATATTACATCACATTGGAAATAGAAGGATTATTGCAGTATTTTCTGTTGTATGCTGCACAGTATACATACTAAATACTGCAGAAATGGTAGGATGCGAGTATGTTATTTCAAACATAGCCTGCTGCTGTACATCTGATGGTGATATTGATGTTACTTTAGGTGTCTAGAGTAAATTGCTCTCTGTTGTTTGACTCCTGCTGTAGGTTCGAAATGGCAGCACTGCCACATCACCTCTGTTAGGGAAGCACTGTGGAAACGCACTTCCCGATCCCGTGTTTCCGGGAACAAACCAGCTCTTCCTGCATTTCAAGAGTGACTTTACTACTGCCCGCAATGGATTTGAAATCACCTGGACTTCTTCTCCACAAGGTGAGAATACATTACTCATAAAATTACAACACCCCAATAATTGCCACCAGTTTAATACTGCATAAAGCATTAGGTGAGTCTTTAATGTGGTTGCTGTGCAGGTTGTGGCGGTGTGTTATATGGAGACCACGGCTCTTTTACCAGTCCAAACTTCCCTGGCACTTACGCCAATGGCACTTCTTGTGAGTGGGGAATAAGGGCCCCTGGTGGCAGAGTTGTGATGGTCACATTCAACCAGATCAGCATTGACGATCCAGGAGATTGTGAGAACAACTACTTGAAGCTGTACGATGGACCAGATGCAAACTCCCCTGTTGTTGGGCCTTACTGTGGACTGGTATGTGTGAACCTGCACTATGGAGATTTTTACGACTGTAAATTACTAGTGGTGCTTACTATTGCCGATATTTATAGTTTTTCTTTGCCATTTTGCAGGAGACGAATATTGCCCCTTTCAGAGCTTCCTCAAATGTTGTGTTTGTGCAGTTCTCTGCCCAGTCTGCCATTCTTCCATCTGGGTTCAGACTCACCTGGAGTAGCTGAGAAGAGACTGAAAAATAAACACACACGAATGCGCATGCACACAGACACTTGAAACACTTAGTAATCATGACATGCAGTGATGTATTCACTGGCCAATCGGACATAATATAAAATAATGAACCACCATTTGTAGATAATTGTTTAAAGAATTAGTTTATATATGTATATTTGATGACTTTTGGAAAATAAAAGATGTTATTTCATGTACTGTATTTCAGGTGTGGTTGAATCTGTATTGTACAGGGAGGATTTTCAAATTCAAAGTTTAAAAAAATTGGCCCAGAAATTACGATCATCAAAAACAAAGAGCTTTGAGACATTACCATCTGGTATTAAAGACTTTCTCTGGATTTTCACAATCTTTTCATAATTGTTTTTCCATAACTCAACAAGGTCAATGTTCTTGAGAAGCTGTGACTACTAACAATGTGTTGACCTTGGAAACAGTGCAAGAACAGGGCCCCTTAGGACAGTTTTACTGCGGATGCAAGGAGTTTATATTCTTTTTCTCACCAATTTGGAATGCTAAAATTCCCAAAGCGCTCTAGGTACTCGTGGAGGCATAGTGACTCGCCTCAATCCAGGTGGTGGAGGACAAACCACAGTTGCCTCCACGTCTGAGTACGTAAGTCCGCACATCTTATCATGTGGCTTGTTGAGGGTTACTGCGGAGACCTAGTGCGTGTGGAGACTTCACTCTATTCTGTGCGGCATCCAAGCACAACTCACCACACGCCCCACCGAGAGTGAGAACTACATTTTAGGGACCACGAGGAGGTTAACCCAACGTGACTCTACCCAACCAAGCAACCAGGCCAATTGGTTGCTTAGGAAGTCTGACTGGAGTCACTCAGCAAGCCCTGGATTCGAACTTGCGACTGGTATGGTAGTCAGCATAAGTAAAAAACGTTAGCATGTTCTATGACCATTTTTTTGTTTGTGTGTGCAATGTGATTGTTACGTGTTTAAAAGATGTTAGCGCGATGATTGCGTAACATTTAAGTGAGGTACTGCGGCTAGATGAGCAGGTGGAAAAAACAATCATAGAAGTAGGTCCTTAACGTTAAAACGTTCAGAGTGAGGACGTTACAAAATATATAGTAAATGTATTAGAACAGAAAAAATGAATAACCAAAAAAAAAGCAAGAGGGTCGTCAAATTAACGAAATAAACAAAACATAACCCCCATATCTATTTAACCCAAAACCTCTAAAACTAACTACCAAAAAGAAAATGCAGAAAACAAACCGCAATCTTCGGCGTAATCGACGCCTTACCTAAACTATACTAACTAACTAAACAAACAAAACAACAATGAATGACGACCGCTCTCCGACTAAACTAACAATTAGAATGCTAGCTACCGTGGTCTTTAAATTGCAGAGACAGAATGAGGATTAGACAACTCACAATAGGCTACAAGCTTCACTCTATTTGGTCTACAGTTGGGCTACTGCGTACAACACTGTTTTAGAACAAGGTAAACTGCACTCAATTTCAGTCATTAGTCATACTCACAAATGCTTAGCCAAGTTTAACCCTCTCTGAACCAACAAGTAGGTATCAAACATAATAATAATCACAAGACATACACGTAAACTTAGTTCTACAAACAATCAACGCATGGATGTGTGCTGAGATCTGGCGCTGCTCTGCTCACGCTTCTCTTCAATGGGGCTTTTAAATCAGCGGAAGCGTCCAGGGATTGGTGGATGTCACAGGTGGTTCATAACGCGATGACGTCACGCCTGACAAGCAGCCAATAAATCACGTCCCAGGAGCGCGAATACAAAAAGAGCACAAAAAAAAAAAGCAAAACACAAACACACGTGGAACGTAACAGTGATATAAAAAATTAAGCCACATTTTACTCCTAAATGTATTACTAATAAATAAAGCGTATTTAGGGGTTTCAATTAAAGTTCGCTAACTGGTTCGTTCGGCGGTGTTCTATTATACTATTAGCTTAGCTGTACTATGTTTACAATATGGCGTTGGCATGTTGCGCATGTGTGGTAGATTGCCCCGGAAGAGTCTCTTTAGGACCTCTCGTGAACTTTCATCGCCATAGCAACCAACACCAGTGATTTATTATCTGGGTCAACACTAATGAAAACAGTTTCATCGATGCATAAGAACGTCAACGCGTTCCACAATGCACAAATAAACAGTAAACAGTTAAAGTGCCCAGATTCTCACACCAATAAATGTAGCGAATTTGGTATGATAAATGGGTTAAAGTGTTGTGTACGTTGCCATTGTTTGTAAGGGAAACAGTATGTGTGAGCTAGGAATGAAATTAAACGGACCTATTTCTACATTACTATGTAAGGAAATTTATAATGGAATCAGTCGCGTTTGACAACCATTATAAATTAGATAAATGACAAATAACTAGATTATTTGTCTGAATAAAATTCTCCACCATTAAAATCATAATAAAACGTCTCGTTGTATCAGCTCACAATTTCTACTGTGGGTAATTCGCTTTAATAAGAGAATTATGAAATATTCTCATGGCTTATTGACAATAATATTCCACATATAGGTATAGCTTTGAGGTGAAATCTTTTAGAAACAGGGATGAGATTATTTATCAAAATATATCACAGTCAACATATCATTAAAAGGGAAACATGAATAATGAATCATAACTCGTTATAATTAATTATGAACATTTGGATCGGTTAATAGAATCAACTTGAGGTAGCTGAATTAACATTACAATCAATTTATCTGTTTGTCCAGCGAGTAACTTAACAGATATCTATTGTAAATGTAGTAGTTTAAACAATAATTGACATGCTTGTTCAATGAACCATAAACAATTAATGAACATGCACCTGTGGAATGGTCGTTAAGACACTAACAGCTTACAGATGGTAGGCAATTAAGGTCACAGTTATAAAAACTTAGGACACTAAAGAGACCTTTCTACTGACTCTGAAAAACACCAAAACAAAGATGCCCATGGTCCCTGCTCAGCTGCGTGAACGTGCCTAAGGCATGCTGCATGGAGGCACGAGGACTGCAGATGTGACCAGGGCAATAAATTACAATGTCTGTACGGTGAGATGTTTAAGACAGCGCTACATAGAGACAGGAAGGACAGCTGATCATCCTCGCAATGGCAGACCATGTGTAACAACACCTGCACAGGATCAGTAAATCCGAATATCACACCAACGGGACAGGTTAAGGATGGCAACAACAACTGCCTGAGTTACACCAGGAATGCACAATCCCTCCATCAGTGCTCAGACTGTCCGCAATAGGCTGAGAGAGGCTGGACTGAGGGCTTGTAGGCCTGTTGTAAGGCAGGTCCTTACCAGACATCACCGGCAACAATGTCGCCTATGGGAACAAACCCACCTTTGCTGGACCAGACAGGATTGGCAAAAAGTGCTTGCGTTACACCAAGGCCTGTTCTCTGGAGCGGGATCGATTTGGAGGTGGAGGGTTCATCCCGGTCTGGGGGGGTTTTGTCACACCATCATCGGACTGAGCTTGTTGTCATTGCAGGCAATCTCAATGCTGTGCGCTACAGGGAAGACATCCTCCTCCCTCATGTGTTACCCTTCCTGCAGGCTCATCCTGACATGACCCTCCAGCATGACAATGCCACCAGCCATTCTGTTCGTTCTGTGCTTGATTTCCTGTAAGACAGGAATGTCAGTGTTCTGCCATGGCCAGCGAAGAGCCCGGATCTCAATCCCATTGAGCACTTCTGGGACCTGTTGGATCAGAGGGTGAGGGCTAGGGCCATTCCCCCCAGAAATGTCTGGAAACTAAAGAGTGGAATAACATCTCACAGCAAGAACTGCCAAATCTGGTGCAGTCCATGAGGAGGAGATGCACTGCAGTACTTAATGCAGCTCGTGGCCACACCAGATAATGACTGTTACTTTTGATTTTGTATATATATATATATATATATATATATATATATATATATATATATATATATATATATATATATTATACAATATTGTTATTATTGGGTGAAATATGACCAAGTCAGGTTTTCTGAGATTTACCCTTTTATACTGAGACTTATTTTATTAATTTGATACATTATAAGCTACTGTACATCTATGAATGTTCCCAAAAATAAATTGATATTTAGGAATTAATCATATGGGAAAATGCTGTCTATTACTTGCCATGTAACAGAATTTGACCTGCACCGAGGCAGTTGTGAATCAACCTTTCCTTTTTGCCATAAAACAAGCAATTCAACAACTACAACATCCACATGTATTTCTGACAAACTACAGCTCAAGTTCAGTAACATTTTGGTGGTCTGCTCTACTCTAATCTTGGTACACTGAAATTCCTCAGGCACATAATTTGAGAGCACCTCATAAATCAAAGAGAACTACAGCTACACATACGTGAATTCCCACCTTTGTGCCTACTTTGTTGAGTGCTTATAGCTTCTTTTATGTACATGCAAATAACATACACACCTCCTCATGCCCTCTTACCACGTCTAACTGTGTCCACTCTCCTTTAGAATTCTGGCTGAGGGTGTTGGTTATAGATTTTACAACATAAACAAACCATGGCCCTGGAATCCAGAACTCCCTCTCTGCAAAGCAAGTTCAACCATGCTGAAGCATCTGTTGCCACTCACCAAATATAATCAAGCCTATAAATAGAGCTACTGTTTTTAAGTCCTCTGTTGAAATAATCAACCATGCAAGAATTGGACACAGACAGAGTCAGTCAAAGGAAGGACCAACTCAGAGCAAGTTAAGTCTGTTAGTGGTCCCACCTGGAAACAAGCAAACCCATTCAAGGGAGGATAGGTGTGTGGATTTATTTATTTCCAATGCCAGGGCATATCTGTATGCAGAAGGAGGAAACAGAGAAGACTCGTATTGCACTGGCACCTTGTACAGATCACTAAACAATGTGTCTTCCCTGTAAGGTAGGTTGTAATGGTCCTGACAGACAGCTGCCCCTATCAAGACACCTGCATAGACATTCATTGATGGCAAAATATTCCAAAAGTAAAGTTTGGATGGTGAGCTGACATGCTCGTAATAAAAAGTTGAGGGCAAAGCATTCTTTGTAATATAACTTAAAATAATAACACTAATAATAAGTATAATTATTGGTTTGGTCGTAAAAACGGCATATAACTTTTTTTTTGGATTATATCTAAGCATGTTATAAAGAAGAATTATTTACATTTTTTCAAGAAAATGTCATGATAAACTAACATGACAAGGCAAAGAATATGTAATCCTGTCTTATGATGGAGAATTGTAAGGGTGTAACATTACGAATCTAAAAATAAAAAAAAAATACAAAATATGAATTTTATAGTAAAAATAATTAACATGTTAAGAAATCATTACATGTGCCAATATCTTCACAATTCATATTTTAAAAATAATTATAGCTATACAGTGGTTTGTGGTTGTAATCAATATGTTAGTAATAATTACTGGAAAGTCAGTTAAATGTCGCTGTTAGATTGTTTTTGCATCAGAAATGTTACTGAGTGAAGAGCGATGCACACCTCACTGCGTTGGATGTTACAGGAATATCAAAGAGATAGAATAAGACCTGTCTCTGGTCCCTGTACAATATTACAACTTCTATTCGTTGATTGGCCGAAGGTTTCAATGGGGTTCAGCGGTGCGTTTTCTGATTGGATGTTTGCTTCCTTTTTTCAACTCTCTAGCAGCTGATTAGACAACGGAATAGAATTCCGCGTGACATTCTTTTCCTCTCTCGAGACCCCGGAAATAGCCTTTTATGGGAGGAATTCGGAGACATTTACAGACATACTATCAACTTCCGGTTGGGTGTGAGCGAGTGTCTTGCTTAAAAAATATCTAGTTTTACTGCCCTGAGGGCCTACATTTTTGTTTTCAGTTTTGCCTGTACGCTTGAGTTTATTCCGCACTGTTAGGTAAAAACTGAGCTAGTTATTTATGTTGTTTAGCGCCTTGTTCAAGTGACCACACACTGTTCTTACTAACAGAGATTATCTGCTTGTTGTCGGGTCTTTTATTTGATTATCTTGTAGAAAATGTCTAAGTCACTGAAGAAGATAGTGGAGGAGAGTCGGGAGAAGAATTTGCCAGAGGTGGACATGTGTGACAGAGGAATTTCAAACCTACTGGATATTCCTGGGCTGTGTGAGTGGACGGACAATTTGTGTGCTATTTTCAACATGAACCGTTACAAATTTAAAGTCACTTATTGTATAATGCATGTGTGGATGATGAATTTGATATTCTTACACTAAATATATGGCTGTTAATATGTAATATGTTATTGTGTCATATGTAAAAGTTTGCGGTTGCAAATGTATGACATCATCACTGACGTCATCGTGTAAACATTTGTTTTGTTTTGCAGTCACCTTGTCCAACATAACCCAACTGGTGCTGAGTCACAACAAGCTGAATGGTAAATTATTGATATTTTCAATCTGAGTCTCTTTCAGCAAAATCAGAATAAATTTTTTTTATTGGCAAATATGTTGAATCCTGATTTAATAGAAAAAGTATTTGATACTACTTTTGGTGTACAGTTGAAGTTTGCATACACTTAGGTTGAAGTCATTAAAACACATTTTTTAACCACTCCACAGTAGGGTTGCAGCGGTATACCGGTTTGAAAATTTATGGTTATCATACCATGTACATTTGCTTATCTACGGTATTGAGAAAAAAATGCAACCGGATGGAGAATCTCACATACGCGTGTGCATCTCCTTTCCTCCTTGTTTGCCTGTCAGACTTATCAACTTGCGACACACACACACACACACACACACACACACACACACACACACACGTGTGTGTGTGTGAGTTAAAGCAGTGTTTCTCATCTGGTCTATTCAGACTCGCGGACAGCAGGGAAAGAGCAATGCCATGGTTCTCCCATTGAAGGTATTTTGGCGGCCACCCAAGTGATAGACTATTTAGGACTGCCGAGGCAGATTTAATGATAATCTCGCAAACAGCTAAAGCAGACATGGGCAATTTATGGCCTGTGGGCTGGATCAGGCCCTCCACATGATTTAATGTGGCCCACGGCTCATTTATCGTAAAAACGTTTTTATTTTTCATTGGATATTTCAGTTATCATGCATTGGGACCTAACGCGCCTCCACAAGCGTTTAACATGTTCAGGGTTGCCAGATAAGAGACGCAACACCCCTAGTTTGAGATTTATGCTTGCGCAAATTGGAAATATTCCGTCTAATGTTATACTTATTTTGTGCAATCTGGCAACCATGCATGCAAGTGCACTTTTTCTGTCTCTCGCTTTCCCTGTTGAACAAACTTAGCAATCTGTAGTGCAATATTCTGCTCAAGGAAAAGTGTTATACGGCTACTCCGTGTCCATTCTTGAGGCTGCTTGTGATGTTTGCTGCTACTTTGCAGGTAAACCTTCTCAGTGATTAAATTAAATATAAAAGTAGGTCTCGGCATCATTGACGCACGGCGGGGTAATCATTGACATGCGAGCAAAAGCAAGCTAGAGCTAATTTTATATCAACAGTGGCAGTTGTAGTTAAAGATGTGTTTCAGCTGGAATTTATTTTTCATAAATGCATTAATTTATTATTATTATTACTATTATTTAAGACTAGCACACTGACTTAACCATGGTAAGGAAGAGCCTTTCCTTCTTTGTAATATGTGTATAAATATGTAATATTAGGTAACAAACTGTATAATAATGGGCTCATAATAAGTAAATATGCTCTTCAATTTTTAAAAGGGGGGAGAGACAACTTCCTGTAGATTTTGTTGTTGACATCAACAACAAAAATAATGACACGATGCATGTCCTTGTACTGGAAAACCATGAACAAAACTATGCAACATAAAAGGAAATGCAACCCAGGATAAATTAAATACAGGTTATGTTTAATCTATGGTGGGTCGCCACTTGATTTCCAATGTAAAATCTGTCCTGAAGCAAACCAGTTGAGAACCACTGAGTTCAAGTTACAGACAGGAGCAGTCTGGCTGTGCTGTCGCGCTCCTACAGTATATGTACATTTTTAATAATCATAGGACATTACTTTAAAAGCTCACACAGCTGATGTTATTTTTCATTTAGTAGTTCATTTAACATGTAAACTAACGTGCTTTAGTTATATAAAATGTTATATTTACATGCTATTTTTTATCATGTTATAATTCTGTTTATTATAATTCTGTTAGCTTTCTTATTTTTTCTATTTATTTTATTTTCATAAGGGAGACATGTTTTACACATACTTCAATAAAATAAATGGTTTCAAGTTTCAATTATAATGAAGTGTTTGCTCAAAATTAAATAAATAAATAATCCTTCTGTTTTCACTGATAATACTAATTGTGTAATATCCGTATACTGTGATATTTTCTGAGACGGTTGTCATACCGTGAAAATCTCATACCGTTGCAAACCTACTCCACAGATTTAATATTAGCAAACTATAGTTTTGGCAAGTCATTTAGGACATCTACTTTGTGCATGACATGAGATATTTTTACAACAATTGTTTACAGATAGATTGATTCACTTTTAATTGACTAAATCACAATTCCAGAAGGTCAGAAGTTTACATACGCTAAGTTAGCTGAGCCTTTAAGCAGCTTGGAAAATTCTAGAAAACGATGTCAAGCTTTTAGTGAATTAGCTTCTGATTTGTTAATTGGATATATTGAGTAAATTGGAGTTGTACCTGTGGATGTATTTTAAGGCCTACCTTCAAACTCTGTGCCTCTTTGCTTGACATCAAGGGAAAATCAAAAGAAATCTTCCAAGACCTCAGAAAAATTTTTGTGGACCTCCACAAGTCTGGTTCATCCTTGGGAGCAAATTCCAAATGCCTGAGAGTACCATGTTCATCTGTACAAACAATATTACTCAAGTATAAATACCATGGTACCACGCAGCCATCATACCGCTCAGGAAGGAGACCCATTCAGTCTCCTAGAGATGAACGTAGTTTGGTGTGGACAGTGCAAATCAATCCGAGAACAACAGCAAATGAGGTGAAGATGCTGGAGGAAACAGGTAGACAAGTATCTATATCCACAGTAAAACAAGTCCTATATCGACATAACCTGAAAAGCTGCTCAGCATGGAAGAAACCACTGCTCAAAAACTGCCATAAAAAAGCCAGACTACAGTTTGCAAGTGCACATGGGGACAAAGATCTTTTTGGATGAATGTCCTCTGGTCTGACGAAACACATTTTTTAACTATTTGGCCATAATGACCATTTTTATGTTTGGAAGAAAAAGGGTGAGGCTTGCAAGCCAAAGAACACCATCCCAACCATGAAGCATGGGGGTGGCAGCATCATGTTGTGGGGGTGCTTTGCTGTAGGAGGGACTGGTGCACTTAATAGATGACATCATGAGGAAGGAAAATGATGTGCACATATTGAAGCAACATCTCAAGACATCAGCCAGGAAGTTAAAGCTCGGTCGCAAATGGGTCTTCCAAATGGACAATGACCCCAAACATACCTCCAAAGTTGTGGCAAAATAGCTTAAGGACAACAAAGTCAAGGTATTGGTGTGGCCATTGCAAAGTCCTGACCTCATTCCGATAGAAAATTTGTGGGCAGAACTGAAAAGGCGTGTGCAAGCAAGGAGGCCTACAAACTTGACTCAGTTACACCAGTTCTGTTTGGAGGAATGAGCCAAAATTCCAGTAACTTATTGTGAGAAGCTTGTGGAAGGCTACTCAATACGTTTGACCCACGTTAAGCAATTTAAGGCAAAGCTACCAAATACTAACAAAGTGTATGTAAACTTCTGACCCACTGGGGATGTGATGAAAGAAATAAAAGACAGTCATGTGTTTTGAATTGTTTGATAGTTCTTCAAATTTTTATGCAGTCAGTACACGATTATAGTTCGACTAATTTCAAATTTAGTTGTATAGTGCTTTTTACAATATAAATAATTCCAAAGCATTTTTACAAATGTTTAGCAGAGATTGGATGATGTTTGGAGATTTTAGCTACTTGAACACTGCAGGTAGAACATGGTTCACCCCACTAGAGGGCTGTCTTGTCATTGTTAATCCCAGGTTGTTCTGATTTTCTATTTTGCACAATTTAATGTGCCTTAAAGTGCATAACAGTGAAAAAGGGGGGAGAATATGAGAATTTGACATTTAGAATATGGAATATGGAATTTGGGAGCATTTTTAAACATTGTTTTCAGCTGTCATATTTGGAAGACCTGAGTTTAAGAATAATCTTTCTGCATGTTTCTCTAACCTGGGTGTTCAAGGGTATATATTGTGTCTACTGTTTGTCAGTGTAGTATAGAGCTCAAAATGAAGATTTTTCCTCATCCGCATAATCTTTGGGTCCACAGTAATCGCCCTGAGCAATGTTCACTCTCATCTGATTTGTACAGGCAGTGTTGTGGATTTGTTTGTTTATGCAGGAATCTTGTTCTTAATCTCCATGAAGATGTGATAATGCACATTTCTGTCAGGTATTGTCTGTAATATGATCAAAGCTTTTTAATACGATTTATAAGCAGACTTTGAGATGAGTAAATTATTATTTCAGTTACGGGTCACGCTACTTGTTTTGTCGCTACTTTAAATGAGGGAGAACATTTTACTTTATGGATAGATATAATGCACAAAGTGGGACACTAAGGGAGTATTTTCTATAATTAATTAACATAATCTATCCTGAGATTCAGTTTTCATCAGTGTATTCCTACGCTTTTCTTTTCCTTTCCTTTTCTTTTTCCTTTCTTTTCCTTTCCTCTGCTTCTTTTGCTGATTTCTTTCCTCTTTATTTTCCTCATCCTTTCCTTTTCCTTTTTCTTTCCTTTTACCTTTTCCTCTTTCCCTTTCCCATTACTTTTCCTCTTTCCCTTTCCCATTACTTTTCCTCTTTCCTATTCCCCTTTTCTTTCTTTTCTTTTTCCCTTTTTCCTTTCTTTTTCTGTCCTTTCCTTTTACATTTTCATCTTTCCCTTTTATTTAATTTAGTTTTTCCCTTTATTTGTTTCCTTTTCCTTTCCTCTGTTTCCATTCCAATTCCTTTTACCTTTTCCTCTTTCCTTTCCCCCAGTCTTTCCTTTCTTCATTCCTTTTCCCCTTTTATTTCCTTTCTTTTTATATATTTCCCCCTTTTCTTTTCTTTCCTTTCCTTTTTCCTTTCCAATTCCTTTACCTTCCCTTGCCTTTTACCCTTTCATTCTTTTATTTTCCTGTTTCCTTTAACTCTCTCCTTTTATATCATTTTCTCTTCCCCTTCTTCTCCTTTTCCTTTTTTGTTTCCTTTTTTTACCTTTTTCATTTACCTCTTTCCTTATTTGTTTCCCTTCCTCCCCTTTCCTTTTCATTTCAGTTCCTTTTCGTTTCCTTTTTATTTTCCCATTTCCTATCCTGTGCATTTCCCTTATCATCTTCCTCTCCTAAAGAGCAGAGACAGGGAAACTGCCATCTTTTGAACTTTTCAAGATAGTCAGGAATTACAGTGACATTTGGAACCCTTTCATTAGTGGCTCGTGAGTAAAGCAGGGATGCTGTTCAGGCCGGCAGCTGAGGTAATGAGGAGAGGAGATCTTGGCAAAGGTGCAAACCCTTTCTATATAGCCCCATATACTCTTTGTGCTGTTACCATCAGATTTATCTGCCTGCTATAGAGAGAACACTAGTGCCAAGTACACACACATACACTTAACATGTGTACAGTTGTATGTAAATGTGCATTTGTTTACAAGCAGAATTAAATAATGCTTCGAAGAACAAGAAAAGCCAGAAAAAGAACAACCTCTAGCACTTTAGGTCTCTGGCTTATTAAGATGATAAAGTGTAGATGTCTGGTGGATGGTGGACGTGTCTTAAGGATGGAAAAGTTGGAGCTGAGAATAATCTTTTGTGTCATTTGAAGTGTTCAGGGCATTGTTGCGTGGCCTGTCCCAGGATTTTGACATGGGATGTAGGGTTCAGTGTCCTGCAGTGTCTCTCAACACATTCACATTTCCCTAGGGACATTTGAAATGTGTATATATATATTTCCTAGTTTCTTTTATGGGGAAAATCATAGACTGTGTGCCAAAATTGAGGCAACTAACTGGTTTTTGAGTAATTAGTATGTCTGAAATGTATTTGAATTAATTGTAGTTCAGTTTTATAGTTCCACGCCTTTATGCAGCAGACATGGTTACTGACCAATTCTTTCAATATGGTAACATTTCGACTGAATTATTGGCCTGGCCTGTCTAATATATCTCATATTTGAATGTACATGAACTACTAAGCATACTATACGTTTGTTATTGAATTTTATATCTTTCTATTATCAAGTGTTTTCTATTTTTTTTTATACAAGCTTACATGCTGAATTCTGGCTTTGTGCTTGTGCATTCACTTGCATTTCCTTTGTAGAGTTTTGAATTGTTGGTGTGACGGCTGAATCGTTTGTTCCACCGTGTCCTGTGCAGTGTAGCTCTCGTTGATCTCTCTGGAGGTATTCGTGGCATGCTGTTTGTGTAAACCTCTCCTGCCTCCCCTCCTCCATAATGAGGTGCCATTGATCAGCCAGTTATCGGATAGAGCTCCTGTTCGGCCCATCAATCTCTGTCGGCAGAAGAAGGGGGCAGGATGGCCTTGTGGGAAGGGAGGGGTGGTACTGATCCACAATGCTTAGGCCTCCATCATTAAAATGTCAAATCTATCGCTGGGGGAGTGACCCATAATTGAGCCATCAAAGACGGAACATCAATTTGCTGACTTTGATAATTAGCCGTTAAACCTCAGCAGGTCACCAGAAGGCCTTCGGTGTCTACTTGTTAGACCTCAGCGCATGTTTGGAAACTCTTTACCTTGAATAATGTTGATTATAATACAGAAATGCTTTGATGTGAGATTGATTATATCTGCAGAACTTTTTTTTACCTGAAAACGTCCTGTCTTTTTCTCTCTCTTTAGCTGTGCCTCCAAACATCACAGACCTGAAGAACTTGGAAGTGTTGAATATGTTTAATAACCAGATTGAAGAGCTTCCAACCCAGATCAGTAGCCTTCAAAAACTGAAACACCTGAACCTTGGGTTAGTGTGACCTCCTCTCTTCTCGTATTTTTTTTCTCTTCTTTTTTCTATTCTGATCTTGTCTCTTCTCATTTCTTGTCTTGTGTCCTCAACTCTCTCCTCTCCTTCTCTTTTCTCTTCTTGGCTCATCTCTTGTCTCGTTTCTTCTAGTCTCTTCTCTTTCTGCTCTTCTCTTGTCTTTTCTCATCTCTTGTCTACTCAACTTGCCCCATCTCATCTCTTTTCTCACTTCATCTCATCGTCTTTTCTTCTCAACTCATCTCTTGTCTTTACTCGTCATGTCTTTTCTGTTTTGTTCTTGTCTAGTTTCTCTTTTCTACTTGACTCATCTCATCTCTTGTCTCATCTCCTCTTTTCTCTTGTCTGCTTCTCATCTTCTCTCTTTTCTCTTCTCATCTGTTCTTAGCTAATTTCTTGTCTCGTTTCTTCTTGTATCAACTCATCTCTTGTCTTATCTCATCTCTTTTCTCATCTTGTCTTTTCTGTTCTATTTTCACCTTCTCTTATTTTCTTGTCTCATCTCATCACATCTTATCTCTTTTCTCTCTTCTTTTCATCTCCTCGTCTCATCTCTTATCTTTTCTCATCTTGTCTCTTCTGTTCTCTTGTTTACTTGCCTCATCCTATCTCTTCTCGCTTCGTCTCGTCTCATCTCCTAATCTTCTCGTCCCATCGCATCTCTTTTCTCGCTTTGTCTCATTGTCTCTTCTCCTTGATTCATCTCTAGTCTTTTCTCGTCTTGTCTTTTTTGTTCTCTTCTTGTCTACTTCACTCACCTCTTTTTCTCTTCTCTTCTTGTTCCATCTCCCGTCTTTTCTCATCTCTTCTCATCTCATCTTTCGTCTCTTCTATGTCTCATCTTTTTTCTCTTCTAATCTTGTCTCTTCTCATTTCTTGTCTTGTGTCCCCTCCCCTCTCATCTCCTCACTTTTATCTTCTCATCTTTTCTTTGCTCATCTCTTGTCTCATTTCTTCTTGTCTCTTCTCTTCTCATCTCTTGTTTACTCGCCTTGTCCCATCTCATCTCTTTTCTCTTTTCGGCTAATTGTCTCTTCACCTTGATTCATCTCTTGTCTTTTCACGTCTTGTCATTTCTGTTCTCTTGTCAGCTTGACTCATCTAATCTTTTGTCTAATTTTGTCTTTCTCGTCTTATCTCCTCGTTTAATATCTCATCTCTTTCTCTTCTCTTGTCTCATATCTCATCTTCTCTCGTATCTTCTGTTCTCTTGTCTTGTCTCATATCTTTTCTCTTCTCATCTTTATCTGTTCTTGTCTCTTCTGTTCTCTTTTCTCCTTTTGTCTTGTTTTTATTGTCTCATTGCTTTTCTCCTCATACTTTTCTCATCTTATCTCCTTTAATTATTATCTCTTTTCTTGTTATTTTCTCATCTCTTTTGTTCTCTTCTTGTCTCATCTCTATTGTCCACTTGCCACTTCTAATCTCTTTCTGTTTCTTGTCTTCTCGCATTTCCTCTCCTGATCTGACCTGAAAGTTTTTGTTTGCTTTTTATTTGGACATGAGACAGTTGTAGCATCAGTTTAGTATGTTTTGTTAAGCAAACCCTCTTATCTCGTGGTTATCAAAATATATCTATGTATGACAAAGGAGAGCTTGTCAGTCCTTTTTTGTGTGGTTAAGCAACCTAGTCAATGGCAGCACTGCTCTATTTACTCTTCTCTTTTCCTCTGACTCTCTTCATCTCTGGTCATCTGGCCATCCCCTGATATTCAGTACCCACCTGAGCACCACCCAAATCCTGATGGTTTTTTGTCCTCTGTGGGCTGAGCCTCCACAATGTCACGCAGGATTAAAGTGTGGCACAATCTGCCCTGCGTCTGGCACCGCACATTTTTATCGATTTGCTGTCAGACACACCATTTCTATACATAATCTTGAAAACATAAGCCGGGTTGTTGTATTCTTGACTGTGACCCCCTACTCAAATGTGCGTATGTGTGTGGGGGTGCACACACGAGTGTGTGCCAGCCTGCTTTTCTGATCTAATTTGTCAAAACAATTCCCCTTCGCTTGTAATTGCTTCACAAACATGTGGTAGAATCAATTTGTTTGTTTCTTTGAAATCTGTTGGCAAAATGTATGTGTCTTCATGGCAACTGAGTGTCATTTGGAAGGAAGGGAGGAAAGAAAGAATAAAAGGAAGGATGTGAAAAGGAAAAAGAAAGAGGGAAGAAGGGAAGGACACATAGACAAAGGAAATATGCTTAAATACCAAGAGATAATCAGCATCTGATTTTGGCACCTCTCTCTCTCTCTGTTTTTTCCCTTGTTTTATCCTCATGTCGGGCACCTTGAGCACCAATTTCGGAATGTTGAATTTTTCCAGCTAGAAGTTAATCTGTTACATTTCAAGGACTCATATGATTTTAACAATTCCAGCTTAATTTCAGGTATTGCTGACCTAACTATATACAAAAATGTATTTAAAATATTTAAGATTTATGTTTACAATGGGGTCCACAAGTTTACATTGAAAATCTGGGATTCTAAATATAATTTAAACCTGGAAATAAAACGTTATAAGATTTAAAAAAATATTAAAACACAAACCAAATATTACTCAAATTAACTATGTTGATAATATAATTTGTCATGAAAAAATGCATGAAATATAAACATTAAATTAGAAAAATGCTAAATATAAGCATTTTCACTACTAGTCTGTTTTGGGCCCCACTGTGTATACAGTATAATTTTGAGGTTATAAATGTGAGCTGTGTTATAAATCTGTGTTTTTTTCAAATATCAATCATAATCAGGAAGATAGATCTGTGCGTTGTGTGTGTCTGTCTGTGTTTGCCCTGACAAGTCAATCTGCTATGGATTTTCAATGGGTTCCCCTGTGTCAAGAATTGACAGGTATTTTACGCATGCTTTTGTATGTTTAAAGCTGATGACTTTGTTTTATTGTCTGTGTGTGTAGGATGAACAGGTTGAGTACTCTTCCAAGAGGGTTTGGATCTCTTCCGGCATTGGAGGTTCTGGATCTTACGTACAACAACCTGAACGAGTCCTCGCTGCCTGGGAATTTCTTTTACCTTAGTAAGTCAGCAACACACAATTTATCTTATCACCACCATAACTTGTGTTGTTCTTGCATGTCATAGCCTCAGCCAGCAAGCCCGCAGACTGTTGAAGGACCATTTATGGATTTTCTGATACGAAACTAAAATACGTTCAAAATCGCACGATCAAATCTGAGTGAGACATTTTACTAAGAGTGTGCAAATAACATAACAGTTAACATACATAATTATCATCATAATCTTAATAATCTGGTACTGTCATAGGACGATGATTATTAGTAACAGAGGACTAATAACCTGTTATTTTAATGGCAGTCACATAATGATAGCACCATCTTAACATTAATCAAAGTCTCTGATCTCTTAACTACACACACAAACACTCACTTAAAGTCCCTGTGTAATCAAAAATAAAGTTTTGCTGCAGGCCGTATCATGCCCTCCACATGGTTTAATGTGGCCCGCGGCTCATTTATCTTAAAAGCGTTTTTATTTTTCATTGGATATTTTAGTTAACTTGCATTGAGACCTAACGTGTTCAACATGCTCAGCGTTTAACATGCTCAGGGTTGCCAGATAAGATATTTGTAATCTGGCAACCATGCACGCGAGTACACTTTTTCTGTCTCGCTTTCCCCTTTGAACCAATTTAGCGATCTGTAGTGCAATATTCTGCTCAAGGAAGTGTTATACGGCTAATCTGTGTCTATTCTTGAGGCTGCTTGTGATGTTTGGTGCTACTTTGCAGGTAAACCTTTTCAGTGATTAAATTAAATATAACAGTAGATCTCGGCATCATTGACGCACGGAGGGGTAACCATTGACATGCGAGCAAAAGCAAGCCAGAGACGAATATGTATATGTATTTTTATTTGTGCAATTTAGAAATGTTGAAGTCCCTTCACCCTGTATGTTAGTCTAACTCTTGCAGTATTTATTTATCATAGTCATGCAGCCTGTGTTATTCAGTTGTGTGCTGAACGTCAAACCATCGAGGAGACCCGCATCATGACCCTTCTAGTGTGTAAACGGGTAATGTTTTAGAAAAATAAGTCAACTCACTGCTTTGCACAAACATTAAAAGTTCTATAAATTTCCAATTTGCTTTTATTTATTAAAATAGACCCCTGATGTAGAGATTGTTAAATTGAATAATAAATTAACAGGGAAGGAGAGATGGTAAAATAAATTTATAAGCTCAGCCTTTATTTATTTTTGTAATGCCTGATAGAAAAGTATCTATCTTTGTAGAGCAATGTAATACTTTAGGCAATTGCAGAATAGTCTCACTAGTCACAGATACACTTCAGAAAATTGAGTACACAAGTATTTATGGGCTTAAAAGTTACAAAAATCAAATCAATGCAGAACATTGTATCACAAAAGGAATACAATGTGGCCCGTCATGCACTACTTAAAGCCAGATGTGGCCCTTTTACCAAAATAGTTGCCCACCCCTGCCCTAGTGTGTCTGTGTTCTAACTGGCGCTGATCATGACTTTGCATGGTACTTTGAAAGGAGCACAATCCATGCTGTAGGGGCAATTCCAAAAAGGTTTTCTGATAAAAGTAGTTCACCTTTCAGCCTTCTGAAGCTCTCACAATGGAGGGTAATTGTCTTCGTATGGAATAGGGCATAAGAATGATGACTTCTAAATAAGACTCACTGATGCCAAAGCTGAACGAAAGGAAACTTGCTGGAGTTTATTTATATTTTTCTGCAGACGGAGGTTTCTTATATACCGCTCGAGTAAGTGTTGTTTATTCTTTATACTTGCTGTATTGTGATTTAAAACGTAAAAACAAATTAGCTTCTACTCGCTTGTTTCACATTCATCTGTATTTGCACAACGGCTCCAGCCTTGTCCAAATGTTAGCAAAGTCCCTACCCTACATTTATTTCTCGTTCGAAAAGCCGTTTCACTCGGAAACACGTCACAATACAGTATGCATTCGGTCATAACTTCCATTTCATGGTGACTTTAAACACATTCCCAAATTATTTGTCATTGCTGTTTGGAGTGGCAGTCACATCAGATATCGGCTGTGATATTGACTCGCAAGTTAAATGGATAGGTTTCATGAATGAGTCACATCAGCCAATCAGAGCATTAGTTGGAGAGGAAGTGGGAGTGACCAATTCTTTGCTATGTAAACACAGATGGGGGTGTCTGTGAAGGTTTATTATGATGTCTGTGCAAAGTTGTTTGCACAAAGTAATTTATATGCCAGTATTTTATTTTAGACAAGAATTATTTTGGTGATATATATAACTACAGGTGTCTTCACCGATAATGGTAGTCTTACGCTAAAAATTATGATTTAGACTTTACTGCTCATTTTTAAAGGCAAAACTTCAGTTTTATTTGTATTGTTACCTTTTTTGGGTGTAAGTGGATTTATAAAGAAATTAGTTACTGTAATTGAATTCCTTTTAGGCACAAAAAGTAGTGTAATGTACATATTAAATTATTTTAATCAGATTACAGTTACTGACTTTCAGTGAAAATTGAGTAGGTTTCATATCCGGCCCGTGCCTCAGGCTGTTGGGAGTTAAGCGTGCAGGATGCTTTGTAGTGGCAGGCAAAAGGCTTGAGACTTGCCATGACTGTCACTTTGCCCACCTCACAACTTTAAGTTGTAGCCAGGCCTGATTTACTTTTTGTATTGGATTTGAAATATTTTAGTACAGACAATTGATTTCCTGTTTACTTGCTTTTTTTAATTGTTTATTGTCTGTGAATGGGCCTATGTGTTTATCTCTTGTCACTTTGAACTGAAGTACACTTTATTTGTGTGTATATTTTATGCTAGATTTTGTTTTGACCCTGTGTTTGTGGGTGTGTTTGTGTACACTACCGGTGAAAGTTTTGAAACACACATTCTTTATTATATTTTTTTCCTTCACATTTTAGAATAATAGTAAAGTCATCAACTATGGAATAACAGAAATGGAACTATGGGAATTATGTTGTGACTAAACAAAATCTATCTAAACTGTGTTATATTTTAGCATCTTTAAAGTAGTCACCCTTTGCCTTGAATTGCAGAATTGTACTCTTGACAATTTCTCAACCAGCTTCTTGAGGTATCACACTGGGATACTTTTTAAACTGTATTGAAGGAGTTCCCATCTATGTTGGGCATTTATTGGCTGCTTTTCTTTATTATTTAGTCCACGTCATTAATTTCAAAAACTTTTTTTTTTTTTAAATTTTTAGTTTTATAATGAAATAAATTAATATGGTGGCACAATTATATTTTTTGTCTACAAAACTAATTTCAAACATTTAAGCATATGCCTTCAGATCAAAAGATTTTTAAGATCATGAGAAACATTTCAGTCAAGTGTTTCAAAAGTTTGACCGGTAGCGTATATGTGCGCAAGATTGTAGTCGTGTTATATCAATCAGAGATGAACGTTTGTATTGATCAGTGGTTGCAATACTCCAGCCTCTTAACACGCACCTCTCTCTCTCTCATTTCAGCCACCCTGCGCGCGCTCTATCTCAGTGACAACGATTTTGAGATTTTGCCCCCAGACATCAGCAAGCTGGCCAAGCTACAGATAGTGAGTCATTTATCTAAATTCCCTCTGAAATCAATTGCTTTTGTGGCGGTGCTCTGTGCTGTGTGTGTTGGATTTATTCTCCGCAGCGTGTTCTTTATCAGACGCAGTGAAAGGTGATTTAGAGGCTGATCTTCACGTCGCTCAGATCTGACTGGATGCACAGTCACAAAGCGGATGATAATTAAACTTTTTTTAACAATACAACATAAGACTCCATTCAATATGCATTTAACTTCTGTAATTTTACATGTTTCTGAGTGAAAGAATGTTCACTAGGAAATAATGAAGGGTGAGGCTAGATTTTATCCATCAGTATTTTTATATTATTGGCCTTAATTCTCCCCCCTGCTTGCTGTGTGGTCTTTGCTACGTAAGAGGAAAAGAAAAGGTGTATCTGAGTTTGAGAAAGTTAAAGTTTTGATTAAAGTTTGTTTTCATAATCATTTTACAACAGTATAACTCATGAATTGTACACAATAAAATCAGAGACATTTCTTAAAGGAATGGCTAACCCAAAAATAATAATTATTTACTCATCCTAATGTCGCTCCAAACCACTTTGACTTTCTTATTTTCCGTGGAACACAAAACATTTTTTTTTTTAAAAATGTCTCCACAAGGTTTAATTTGCCATATAATTGGGGCTGTCACGATTATTACATTTGGCTGATGATTCATTGTGAAACAAATAATTTTGATTATGATGATTATTTTTCTATTTTAGGGATCTCATGATTATGACAATTAATCTATTCATGTTGTTTTCACAATCATGCATAAATGCAGGTGTATGTGCTTCTAAATATTTCAAAATACTTCAAATATCTATCTCACTTTTTGGTCCACTTTAGTTTTGGTCCATTTTGCATTTACACTGTTGCTGCAACTCAGCCAACCTGATGAGGAATTATATTATATTAAAGTATACAATAGTACAAATGTATGAACCCACAATGAAAAATAACATTTAGAATTACATAATTGTTAAATTAAAGTAAAACTGGAGCGCTTTGAATTCACTAAAATCCTTGTTTATATTTTCACGGTAATTTGGCGCCATGATGCCACAGTAAATTTAATCGAAGAGATTGTATAGTTTAAGAAGACGTGGACTGTAGTGCAACAAATTGTATACTTTTTTCTGTGGTTTTAGGTTGCTTTTTTTTTTGCTCTATTTGTGAGCTTAATAGACTGGAGTCACTATAAACTTTCATTAAATGCCAAATAAATCCAATGAACACTAAAACGTCACCATTTTTGTTCCATGAAAAAAAACAACAACATGGGTCTGGAACGACGTGTGAGTAAATTATGTCAGATTTTTTATTTTGGGGTAAACAGTTTCTTTAAGCAAGCAAAAAAGGGAATTTTGATTTCATGTTGTCTGTAATACTGTCTGTCCCTTAACTAAAATTATTTTTGACACAACAGTTGAGAAATTTGTTATGGGTGTCGCTCTTTAATTCTTCTGCCTCTCTCTTCTCAGTTGAGTTTGAGGGATAATGACCTCATCTCTATGCCCAAAGAGATAGGAGATCTTGCTCAGCTAAAGGAACTTCACATTCAAGGGAACAGACTCACAGTACTGCCTCCTGAACTTGGTAAGAAATGTAATTAGTTGTGCATATATCTGTTTGCATGTAATTTAACCCTAAATCCAGAGGGCAATGATTGGCCGATAGGGATGCATACATAAAATACATTTCTTTGCACTCTTACCTCAAACAAAAGACATCCACTCTTACTTGCATGTTTTTAATCAAGAGTGTCACACTTACTGGCTGCAAATACAGAGGGGACCACACCTCACTGACCCCACAGTGTGTTGCTGCTGCAGGTCAACCCGGGTCAATCTGCTCTCCGCCTGTCTTCACTCTGAGAAAACCTACACACACACACACACACGTACACGTAAAGCACACAAGACCTGACTGCCCTTCTGACAGCATTTTTACTCCTGTCTTGTTCCATACCAGCAACTTAATCTATTCTAGTGTATCAGTATAAAAGCATTATGCCAGCACTTACCTTAAGTGTCATATAAACATCTGAAACGAAAGTACTTGCCTTCTGCAGTTAACAATATTGAAATCTCCACACACTCTCACCTTTCCCTGCCTATGTTTCCTGGGTGTGTTAAGAGGTAATTTACTTGTCTCTCAGGACTTGTAACATATCCTGCACAATTGTGCTATGGACATTAATGATAGGTGTGCAATTACTTTTCTAAACTGTCAGACAAAGGATTTTCAGCATTTAACCTCCTGAGCATTTTCCCATTTCCTTTTTTGATTTGTTTCTAGTAGCTCCTTATAAACGTAAAAAAAATGTACGACCACATATGTTGTCAACGGGACCAAGTTGGGAAATTTTAAATAAAACCAAGCTATTTAATCAAATAGTTTATGTTTCAAGGAGTATTGGTTATTCATGTTTTTGAGACGTTACAGACATAACATTAGAAATTACCATAAATAATTATTTTTCAAAGTAATAGCCAGCATCATCCAATCACTGCCAACCATGTTAAAATAAAATAATACATTATAAATTCTGAATCTATGTACTGATTACCAGTGTCCCATGTCTGCCAACCATGTTGAGTGGTTCAAACATCATATACAGCCTGAAACTGAACTTTTGGTTGTATGTTAAGAGTGAATACACTTCACTGCATAGTGAACTATATGATGCTTCCTTGCTCCCTATTTAGTGAATGACTTAACCTCTAGTGTGCTGTCTGTCTGCACTGGTCTGTTCAGAACAGTCTGAAATGCACCTTATTTTCATCCTAATTCCATATAAAGCATCTGAAAGCAAAAATGTTCAGCTTTTGGATGAAGCCATTGATTCTCAATGTGATAATGCACAGTAAATATAGGATTTCTAAGGAAAAAATATGCTACACATTAGTGTACATTCTAAATCGCAAACATTTTTAAAATGGCGTATTGGATGAAACTATAGTCTCAAACAGGTTTCATTGTAAAATTAGAATTAGGTTTCTTACCAGATGTAGTTTTGATGCCATTTCTCCTAAAGACAAACTCTGATGTGGTTGGCGGCAAGTTTGTTTTGTCACATGACTCCGTGCAGTGAAAGCTTAACTTACAACTGACAGCACAGAGTCTCCTGAACTGTGGTCAGTCAGTTTAAATGAATTAAAATTATGTTTTGCATATAGCAAAGCCAAAATACAATGTCCACGCATGTGTCTGCGGGGTTGCACAAGGTTAAGATGGTTAAACGGGTAAAACAATTCATAGATTTTCATTAAAGTGGGAGCCCTTTAGCAGAAAAAAAAAAAAGAGCATAAACTGGTCCTAATTGGTAGCCCATAGCAAACACCCTGGCAACCGTCCACAACATTCCAGCATCACCATGGTGATTTTTGCATGGGCAAGTGTCACTAATATGTACTTCAGGAAATATAAAAATCTAGTTTCATGTAGTGTTTCAGGAATAAGCAATTGGTTGTTGGTGTTCTAGGTGTGTGTGAATGCTCTGGTCAGCAGGTCTTTGTCCTGTGCTCCCTGTAGGGTAAACTCTTCCAGTGAGTAGCTTGTTAGGACCCCTCTGTCATGTCCCTGTAATCCCAATCCACAGACCTGCTTCGTTAAGACTGCCGCTGTGTGTGTGTGTGTGTGTGTGTGTGTGTGTGTGTGTGTGTGTGTGTGTGTGTGTGTAGAGAGAGAGAGAGAGAGAGAGCCCAGCTAACAAGGTGCAATCAAGCGCACATGCCAAGAACAGGAATGGAAAAGGAGGAGAGGAAAAAAGTGAGGGATGTGAACAAGAGTGGAAAGACGGATAGTTTTTGCCATTCAGAACATCTCATGTGTAAAGCTTATGTTTAATACGATTATGAAATTTGAAAAGAGGGTGACTAGGGAGGAAATTAAAACCTGGACAAACAAAGTCTTCGGTAACATTGATTTTGGAAGTAGTTGTACATATAGGTCTGTCTTATAGGTTAAGGGCAAGATTCCACTAATGGTCATGTCTGAGTGCGTTTGTGAGGTGTGTCGTTGTGTGCCGGGTTCCAGGTTTAATTTCGCCCTCCTCTTTGACAGCTCGCTCAACACTTGCTAATCAGAAACAATTTAATTAGACCCCTTGCCAAGATGCACCACAATAGCACTTTGACCTGTACTGCTTCATCTGTACAGTTTTGACAAAATCTCTGTTCTTCTCTTCTCCTTTTGTCTCTTGTCTTCAAAACCCTTCTCTTCTTGTCTCATCTCATTTGTCTCGTCTTGTCTCCTTTCTTCTCATCTCCTTTTTGTCTCCTCATTTCTTCTTTTCTCGTTTATTCTTTGTTTTTTCCTTTCTCGACTCCTCATCTTGTCTCTTCTCTTCTCATCTTGTCCCTTCTAATCTTGTCTCATCTTCTCTCGTCTCTTCTTATCTCATCTTTTCTCTGTTCTGGTTTCTTCTCATCTTGACACGTCATCTTGTCTCATTCTCTTCTCATTCATTGTGTCTCGTATCCTTCTCTTATTCTTCTCATCTCGTCTTGTCTCCTCTCTTCTGGTCTCTTCTCATCTTGACTCTTCACATCTTTTCTCATCTCGTTTCTTCTTTTTTATTTGCATTGTCTCTTCTCGACTTGACTTTTCTTATTTTGTCTCTTATCGACATGTCTTTTATTATTTTCTCTCATCTCTTCTCAATTTATCTTTCCTAATTTCTGGTTTCTTCTCATCTCGACACATCTCCTCTTCTCTTCTTGTCTCGTCTGTTTTCTTCTCATCTTGTATTGTCTCTTCTCAACTCTTCTTGTCTGTCTTCTCTTGACTTGTATATTCTCATCTCGTCTTCTTTTCTTAACTACTCTTGTCTCGTTTCTTCTCATAAAATTTTGTCTCATGTCTTATCGACCCTGTCGTATGTTTTGACCCTGCTCTTCTCGACTCTTCTCATCTTGTCTCTTTTCTTCTCATCTCTTCTTTACAACTGTTTCAAATCCTCTCTCTCACTCTCTCTCCACCTCACTGTTTCTCTCTGTAGGTAACCTGGACCTGACGGGCCCGAAGCAGGTGTTTAAGGCTGAGAATAACCCCTGGGTGACTCCTATAGCTGACCAATTCCAGCTGGGCATCTCTCACGTGTTTGAGTATATCCGCTCGGAGACCTACAAGTAGTAAGTGATTTGTCCATCCCTTTGTGTTTTAAATTAAAATTAAAATGTTCATTTAAAGACCCACCCTATACAGTGTATTTTGTTGACACAGAAGAGATGGTGGGCAGTTGTTGCTCAATGGTTAAGCATCCTGGCTGCTTTCATAAAGGTTACAGGTTTGATCCCTGTTAGGACTGGGTATAGGAACAATAGATAACATGACCCCAGTGCTGATTGCCAATATGGTCTGGAGGTTGGCATTTAACACCAGATCACCCCAGGAAAACTAGTCCTCTCTTAGTGTCAGATTTGTAGCAAGCTGGTTGTGTCATTACCATCTGTACACATCACAGATATGGTGTTCAAAGAACTTGTCACACAATATACAGCTCATTTACCTCCAGGTTTCAAAGCTCTTTAACAGCAGTATCGGTCACTTAAGAATCATTGGGCACTCAAGGCTGTTTGCTTGATGTACTGCCCAGCCTGCGGTCAGATGTGCTGTACTCGGTGTGTTCGTCATCCAGCAGCCTGGGGCCAGCGAGGACCCTGCTTCCCCTGTGATGGATCGGATATTACAACTTACTTCAGTCAGTAAAGCATGGCAGCAGTCTCGGCACTCCGAGGCCATCAGATTCAATTAAATGAGACCACCTCAACCCTGATCCATAAACTCTCACTGGGTCTTCAAAGTGCTGTAGGCGATAATAGCTGTTCTGGAACTTCTTCCAGACTCCGCCACTGAATTAGACACACCCCAGTGTTTCCAAAACTCCTCCCAAGAGTTAAGATAATTAAGAAAGTATTTTCTTTTTTATCTCTCTGTTGCTGTCTCAAAGACAGGTGTCATATTTCAGGACACCTATTTCGGTGATATCTGTCAGGTAATAGCAATGTTTTGTGCGTGCCATTCCATATAGAATCGCTTACAGCACCTTTTAGAGAAACTTTCCACTAAATACGAGGTATAAATTTAGTCCCTCTATACAGGCCAGTTTTATTGTGGCACATATTTTTTCTGGAACAACCCTAAGGATGGTGATGAAAGAGAGGAAAGTTGCACTTATTTTATTATTTCAGGATCTGATGATTTAATGCACTATCAAACTAATTAAAATGAAAGCTGCAGGCACTACCCTAAAAGCCTTGTTTCTATGATTCTGTCTAAGTCCCACACAAACAGTCTTTCGTTTTCTATCGATTTTCATACTACAAAATTATTATTATTTATTAAGTCTTTTGCATAAGTAAAAAAAAAAAAAACTGTTTGGATGGATCAACCAGCCAAAAACCTTATCGAAATCCTTTTGACCTGGGAAAAAAAGTTTCCGGACTAATTGTAGCATATGTTTTACGGCCCTGTTCCACTTACCAATCCCCCCGAACAGAAGAGGCAAATCCCCCTCCGTTTGATCATTTAGCTGCTTGCTGTGCCGCTGTCTGGAGAAGACCGTTGTAACCCACTTAGCGGAACTGATCTTCCCCTACAGGCATAGCCAGAACCACCACGCTTCTCAGTGTGTGCTGACACTGTGACAGTGTGTGTGAGTGTGCGTCTGTGCAGTGCGTAATAATCAGATACTGCTATCTGAAATGTAAAATATGGTGACTATAAAAAATATTTCAGTTTTGTTGTTTTTGTTATTTCTACTGTGCATGTGATAACGAAAAGTGCAACCTGCTGTGCAATTTACAAACAAATAATGTGTCTGGTTCTTTTTAATTATTCATTCTAACCAATTGGAGAATCAGACTGAATCGATCACAGGAGTCATTGGTCTGAATCATGGACCGAATTGGTCCGACATCTCGGTTCTTCAGTAAATTGACTGAATAAGCTGTAATAAGCCGAGAACTGTTACTGTATTATGTGTACTTTTTTTAGAAATGTTAAAAATGCAAATTCAAAAGACATACGGGCAACTTTAATCAATATATTCTGACCTATTGTTCAAATTATGTGTAGTTAAAGATATATATCTGTAACAGAGCTTCAGAGTTTTGTTGTACAGTAATACATTTTAGGGTGCAAAACAAATGTCTATGCTGCTGAAGCAAAATCCTGTAGGATTTAACTAATGGCATTGACTAATGCTGTTTGTGTTTTGCGAAACTTAACAGTATTGCTTATGATTCTAAAATGTAATGTACAATGCATTATATTGAATTAAAGTCCACAATGTTTGAAGGTTACGTCGATGATAGCTGACATTGTAGATTCTCTTTGATAAATGGGAATTTTTTAGCTAATCAATGCCATCTGTATCTGTCATCAGTTTCATGTCAAGTAGTCATAAAAACCGCCTCATGCGTTAGATTTCTCAGTCAAATATCTGAGACTAAGCAGATCTGACCGTTATCTATCTTTACCAAGTTCTCTTTTGTGGAGACTTGGTAAAGTCTGACTTTGACAACCCGTTTGACTTTGTTTCTTATGTGGAACCCAAAATAACATGTTTGAAAGAATATTTGGGACTGAACCTTTTTTTTCATTCAATGAAAGTGAATGTAACTGAGACCAAACATTTTGCATAACATCTCCTTTTGTGTTCCATGGAAAAAAGTCATACATGTTTGGAGATACATGAGGGTGAGTAAATTTATATTAAAATAAAATATTTTTGGGTGAACTAACCCTTTAATTTCAGGGAAGGGATTCTGGTGTGTTCCTCTGTTTGTTTAAATATATGTGTGTGTGAATGCATGGTTGTGTGATAAAGAGAGACACTGGCTGTCTCACATTAGACAAGTGTTAACGGTGTGTAATTCTCAGTAGGTGCATGTCCATGGTTCAACAGTTTCATTCTCACCTGACTAAATGTCCTTCAGCTAAGAAATCACAAGACTCACACCTCTCTCTCTCTCTCTCCCTCACCGCTCCTAACCTCATCTAGTTCTCACCCCTGATGTACATTTTCTCATTTAAGATCACTGATCCAGCATCTCCCAATACCAAAACAGGATGTTAAAAAGACATCCACTTCCAGACTGCTTTTATTTTGACTAGGCATGGGGGAGTACACTGCAAAAAAAATCATATTCTGTAAGGTTTGTTAATTGTTAAATGTGTAAACAGAAAGAAATAGTAGAATGGTATTATTTAAAATGATGTACACTTACATCACTGTCGTATCAGTCTTAGAGGAAAATATGCTCTATTCTACTTATGGTGTTGAGCAACATTCATTAATGCCAACAGGTTGAGATTACATGACCGGACAAATATCTCTCGATTTATCTCAATATTTCACTACAATTGGACTGTTTCAATTGTGGAATAAATTAATAATGGCTAACTGCGAATAGCGCATTTTAAGGGTGTACGCGCAACATAAATGCAACTTTTAATGCCTTGTTGTCCTGTAAAAATATCCAAACATCTTTAAACAGGGTTTGTACGGTTCTGGAAAGCCTGGAAATATCAGGGAATTTTACAATGGTATTTTTCAGGCTGGAAAACTAAAAAGATTTAATCAGCTAGAAATTGCTCTTGTTTAGAGTAAGGGGCCGTTCAGAGATAAAAAAAAACCTAGACGGTGCGCAGTTAATATAACAGAATGCAGGTGTCTTGAAACGCTTTTTAGAAGTTGCCGTTTTAACCTAACACGGTGTGTAAAAAAAGACGTGGCCTCTCATGCAAAACGTGACGCAGCAGTCAAAGTCATCTGTGTAGCCCATGTTTACATTAAAAAACTATTTAAAAACAGCGCAGACGAGTCAAACATGTTCTGCGAGAGAATCTTTCTTTTGGGTCTATTATGGGTCAATATCGTCTGAATCAAAATAATTTTTTTAATTTGTTGCCGCAAACTCCTGGAAAAGTATCATAAAGTGTAGGAACTCTGTTTAAAATAAGATACATTCACCTTATAAACAAAACTGCATAAGATATTACGGCTTGTGTTCTGATAATGTATCATGAATATTAGTGAATTTTAACTTAGTGCATTTGTAGATTATTTTATTTTACACGGGGGAACTGGGTAGCTGACCTCCACACCTGGAGTCATGAGTTGGAATCCAGGGAGTGCTGAGTGACTCCAGCCAGGTCTCCTTAGCAAACAAATTGGCCCAGTTGCTAGGGAGGGTAGAGTCACTTGGGGTAACCTCCTCATGGTTGCTATAATGTGCTTCTCGCTCTCAGAGGGGCGCGTGGTGAGTTGTGCGTGGATGCCGTGGAGAGTAGCATGAAGCCTCCACACGCGCTATGTCTCCACGGTAATGCACTCAACAAGCCACGTGATAAGATGTGCGGATGACGGTCTCCGATGCGGAGGCAACTGAGATTCGTCCTCCGCCACCCGGATTGAGGCGAGTCACTATGCCACCACGAGGACTTGGTGTGCATTGGGAATTGGGAATTCCATATTGGGGATAAAATAAATATATAATAAATAAAAAAAATATAATAATTTTACATGAAACAAATGGTAAATGGTCTGCACTTATATAGTGCTTTTTTTTTAACCTTAGAGGTTACCAAAAGCGCTTTACACTGTGTTCCAATCACCCATTCTCACACACACACTCATACACCAATGGCGACAGAGCAGCCATGCAAGGCGCTAGCCTGCCAATGGGAGCAACTTGGGGTTCAGTGTCTCGCCCAAGGACACTTCGGTCATGTGGGCCGGGAATCAAACCACCAACCCTGCGATTGGCAGCCGACCTGCTCTACCACCTGAGCCAGAGCCGCCCCTCAAGACAAAAATACTATGACAATAATAATTGGTGTGATATAATCCCCCACAATTTGTAAAAATGTCTGTTCATCCCCACCCCCCAACACCCCCAACCTGCCCAATTTCCGGAAAGTAATCATTGTTTTCATTCAAATTTGGCTTGGTCACAGTGCATGTAGTGGCGGACCTTGTAAAATGACAATGTTAAGATTAAGCCTTGGATGCTTCAGAAACGTGCAGGTGCTAAGAGGTTATCCCTCTATGGTTAGCGTGTACTAACCAATGCAAATCAGGTTTAAATTCTAGGTGAAGTTACCTACTTAATATTCATAAGCCAATATTTTTTTTTGACCTGTCATGCATATTTCATGGGGCGGCTTGTTAACCTGACAGAAGGATCTTATATTTGACTGACAGCGTAGGGGAGACTCTCCGTGCTCATAATGCATTAACATATCGTAAAGCCGCCTCCCCTCCATCTTTTATTCATTTCTGACACTAAACGCTTGTTGACCGCGGTACAAGTGCTGCACTTCTCTTCACAGCTGTCCGGGGCTGAATGAAAAACCGACCGCAATTAACTTCCCCAACGGCACAAACCCTGACATACAGACACACACACACACACACACACACACACACACACGCACGAGTCGTTTGAAAGAAAAGCCACGGGTATGAGTCAGCGGGAAAGAAAGATCACAGATCATAAATTGTATGCATGTTTTTGATGGAGAGAGAGAGAGAGAGAGAGAGACCCTGTCATAAAGTGTCTAGGGTCAGAAATCCCCTTGCTATGTGAGTTGATGATTACCTCAAGAGTACAAACAGAAAAAAGGCAGCACAGTGCTGCTAATGTGATGTAAATGAAAAGGTCTGTTAGCATAACAGGATTAAAGCCTTATTAGATGAAATAAACTCTGAAATGCTCCAGACATGGTCTGATTATGTGGGTTACTCTCTGTACAAACCATGAAACTGCTTGATCATCTAGTCTCTCAAACAAACATTGATTTTTTTTATTTGATTTTGTAAAGTACATGTCAAAGCTTCCTATTGAAAGAAGACTAGGATTGACTCTAATTTAAGTAACGGAAGATATTGGTATTGTGCATAGAATTGCTATATGAAGACGTAAGGTTTTTGTTTCAGAAGATGATCATGCATCGTCTTAAAGGAACTTTCCAGGTCTAATACAATTTAAGGTATCACAGAAAATAGTTTGTAAAAACAAGCAAAAATCGTGTTCACAATAATGCACTTACAATGGAAGTTTCGATCCTGATCTCATGAAAATGATGTGATTCATGTCCTTACATGTATTACAGCAATTCCAAGGTGAAATGTCCACTGTGTGGCACTAAAAAGCGAGTAGCATTTTCTCCCAAATAGATGCCATTATTAAGGTTAACTATCTATCAGATTTTAAATCGACAAAGCCTACCTTCCTACCCTAAACCTAACAGATAATGTCATAAAATGCATTTGCAACCATATCATTTTATGCTACTCATTCAATGACCCTTTCGCCTAACATGTAACATGGCTCTGCAAAGTAATAGTACATTTTTTAACTACTTTGATGTCTATGTAAAGTCGGTAAACCCTCTGACTTTCACACAACATGCTGTTTACATGGAGAAAAATCCACCTAAAGGAATTACATCAGTGATGCATAACAGAAGTTCATCCACCTAGAAAAGTAGTCCAACTGCTGAAAAGATGGTTTAGGACCAATTTTGACAAGTTTTTACAAACTGAGTGATCATTGTCTGTTGCGATTAAATAATGAAGATGCTTAACTAAAGTCCATAGAACTTTAATTTTTTTTAACTAGGGATTTCTTCAACGTTAACCCTTAAACTTTTGATTTTGAACATCAGGACACACTTAATCTGACAAGGTAAAAAAAGAGAGAAAAATCACAAACAGGTAAAACAATAAAAACTTAAAAAATATGTTTATACATTTTTTTGCAGCATGTACAGTTGTCAGATGATTATAATGAAAAAAATAAAAACATTTTAATTGTTATTTTATAATTAATAAAATTTAATTGTAAAAAGTTTTCATTATTATTGCTTGGGTTCACACTTGAGATATGCATTTGTATGCATTCTGTTATATGTTGCATTTGTGATTTGTTTAATTCTAAACAATACCTACTGGAAAAAATATTAATTTATTTTCTGCCACAGTTTCACTGTTAGTTTCCTGCATGGATCTTGTCAGTGTCAAGTTCCTGCACACCAAAATCCATGAACATGGTAAACCCTATTTAGTTACTAGGTTTTACAAGTGAAACATATTATTAGCAGCATCAAACTCATTCTTGGCCTACAGTTCCACTGCACTCAAGCAAATGAACATCGTAATTTAGAACGAGTGCTTAAAACATTTTGCTGCCTTTGTGAATGTGACAGAAAGCATAAGCATAACTTTAGCCTACCTAGTCATTACATATCATGTAAAACTACATTGAATCTGGTGTTTTTATGAAACAGGGGTTATCATTTATTATCCTGTATGCTGTATTTCCAGTAATTCCATGGGATGGTGCTCACGGAGATGGTGCTTAAGGTTTGAACCGATCCTTTTTTGTGACAAACTTTACAGACTGGGTAACCATCAATGCCATGTTGGCAGTGGAAATTAAGGTTCAGGCTCGGACATGTCTGTATGATTCGTTCATACTGCACTCATGCTCTTCTCTGCTTGTGCCGCACTCATGACACCTGCATTTCACCTTTTAAATTGAGTGACAGTCGAATGTAACATGAGGAAGGCGCAGTTAAAAGATTTATTTTATCTCATCAAGTTTATATAATGCAGTAAATGTCGCCGATTCAGTCTTAATTAAAAAATAAAAAGTTCTGAAAACAATATGTCTGTATATTCATGCAATTCCGTCAATGAGAATATTTAAATGGTATGATAACGTCCGTTTTAAAACCGAGGTATATTGTGAAACCTTGAAACTGTTATATCCCTACTTAATGAAATTAAAAATGACGCGCTCAGCACACAGAACCGAATGGAGCACATCTGTTACTCTGAGCACGAGATGGAGTTGTAGAGCACAGAACCGCTCTGAATACACTGTAATAATGCTTATACACAATACAGACAGGACAGAGCAGCGTGCATAGACTTTGAAGCGAACAGCTTGATATAGTTATCGATTTAATGAAATTGTTTTTAGCCCTTTGCACGTCATATTGCGATTTTATCTTCATTAATTGTGCAGCCCTAATATATAAATATGTGTAATTGTGTTATATGAATATAATACTATATTAATGACCATTGAGTATGCTGCAGTAATAAAGCAAAACAGTCAAATGTGAATACGCATGCACATTAAAACTTTTAGGATTAGATCCACTTCATCATTGCATTAAAATCTGCAGCTAGGAGTACTTGGAGAGTTGGGCAATCTTCACATAATGACAAAATATGATGCATTATATTTTGATTATGCAATCTTTTGTACATTTTGTAACAGATAATTTTTTTAACAGCCTATACTAATGAATAGACGATACACTGGAACAAGATGCAATGCAGCAGCAAAAGACAGATTGTCAAACATGTTATTATATATTTATATATATATCAGTAATATATATATATATATATATATATACAGCCGTGGCCAAAATTATTGCCAGTGACATAAATTTTGTGTTTCGCAAAGCTTTCTGCTTCAGTTGTTGTGGTGTTGATTCACATTGTTTCTAGATCAGGGGTGCCCAATACGTCGATCGCGATCGACTGGTCGATCGCAGAGCCAATGACGGTAGCTCACAGAACTAAAAAAAAAAAATAAATAAAAAAAAAAAAAAAAACGCGCCTTTTCAGAAAAGCAATCCATCCTATCATGTCATTATATTACCATGTGCCCGCTGATTGACGTGTAGACAGGCCAGTCTGCTGGTTGCTAGAAAGTTTTTTTTTACACGCTACCATAACAACCATAAACATAAATGCGCCATTGCCAACGGTTTTACCGTTGCTTTTCGCTATTGCTCGCTTATTATCTGTAGTGTAGACAGACATAAATTATACCACAATGAATGAGGAAATAAAAGAATTAAAAAAGCAAAGACTTACCATTTCCATCAGGAATGGGAAGATGACTTTTATTCACGATGTCATACTCAAAGTGTGTCTGTCTGATCTGTCGATCCAGCATTAAACTTCCAAAGAAGGGGAATGTAGAGAGACACTTTAGAATGGTTCATCGAACCTTTGATACAGACTTTCCTCCAAGCAGTGAATTAAGAAAGAGAAAGGTGAGGGATTTGAAGTCTCAGCTTCTTGGACAGCAGTCTCTTTTCACTCGGCCAACAGCGAAAGCGTAAGGTCAGAACAGAGGCATCGTTCGGGTGAGTCGGACGATCGTTAGGCACAAAAAGTCTTTCCAGGATGGAGTAATGGTGAAGGAAGCCTTCATTGAGGCTGCGGATTCTTTGTTTAAAGACTTTACTGAACAAAACAGAAATAATGTCTGCAGTCAAAGCTGTTCAGCTGACAAGAAATACAGTGACCAGACGATGCGAAATGATGGGCGACAACTTAGTGCAGCAGCTTGCTAAGGACATTGACTGTTGCGAGTGCTTCTCGCTACAGATGGACGAGTCTACGGACATCACAGACAAAGCCCAATTGTGCATTTTTATTCGAATGGTCTTCCACGACATGACTGCAAAAGAGGAACTTTTAGCAGTTCTGCATATGAACGCACACACACGAGGGGTGACACCTTTGAGATATTCAAACACTTTATCGACAAGAATAAGATTCCAGTGTGCAAATTGGTGTCAATCACCACCGACGGTGCACCTTCCATGATCGGCCGCTCTAATGGATTTGTTGCCAAATGCCGCGAGGATGAAGCGCTTCCTGATTTTTTAAGTTATCATTGTATTATACACCAACAAGCGTTGTGTGCGAAAATGTTGAACATGAAAGAAATTATGGACGTAGCAAACAAAGTAGCCTGCTCTATCCGTGCTAGATCTCTTCAAAGACGACTGTTCCGCTTGCATCTTGAGGAGGCTGGCAGCGACCACTCAGACCTACTGCTTCACACGGACGTAAGGTGGTTGAGTAGGGGAAATTCCTGCAACGATTCCGCGATCTCCTTCCCGAGGTAAAGCAGTTCCTACATGACAACAAACATGCGGAATACACGCAACTTAATGATGATCGTTGGCTGCTTGATTTGGCGTTTTTAACTGATCTGGCGAACTTGCTCAATGAGCTGAACGTGGAATTACAGGGCAAAGACAAAATCGTGATCGATATGATAAGCACAGTAAACGCCTTCAAGGGAAAACTTAAACTGCTTTCTTCAAAGATCCAACGCCATGATCTGGGGAACTTTAGAAACCTTGCATCTGAGCTGAATAATCAAGGGAAGGACTTAACAGAGATTGACAGTGCATGTTATGCAGAACAGATTGACACCGTCCTGTCAGACTTTGACAGGAGATTTCAAGACTTCGCCGTACTCGAGCCAGTTGCCACATTTATGTGCTTCCCTTTTGTGGAGAATGCTGAGGTCGATGTCCTTGCTTCCAAAATCGCAACAATGTTTCAGCTCAGTTCTGCTGAAGTTGAAGATGAGATCTTGACACTACAAGCGGATATTAACTTGAAGTCTAGGGCCCATGAACAATTCTGGAGTTTACTCACAGAAGAAAAGTATCCCAACATAAGAAAATGTGCAACATCACTGACTGCAATGTTTGGGTCTACTTACTT
Source organism: Xyrauchen texanus (assembly GCF_025860055.1). Classification (NCBI taxonomy): domain Eukaryota; kingdom Metazoa; phylum Chordata; class Actinopteri; order Cypriniformes; family Catostomidae; genus Xyrauchen; species Xyrauchen texanus. The sequence goes on from NC_068316.1 coordinate 7,259,409, forward strand.
GTGCTGAATCGACCTTTTCACATATGAAATTTATCAAATCCAAATACCGCTCCACCCTGACCGACGATCATTTGGAGGCCTGTCTTAGACTGGCTATCAGTAGCTATTGCCCGCACTATGCATCCCTGGTGGACTCCATCCAATGCAAGTCATCATCTGAATGAGGTACTGACCACTGATGTGAACATGCCATGTGTATGCAAGAAAATAACTACATGCAACTTATTGTACATAAAGTTAATTCATTGTCTGAAAGTTTCAATGTTTGAACAGTGAATTGTAGTGTGATATAGTGTGTAATGTAGGCCAAATGCCACTGTATATGTATGTATGTTAAAAGAAAATTCTAGTGTTAAAAAAAGTTACATTTCAATGTGAGTGAGTGTGTGTGTGTGTTGCCTGAATGGGTAAAGTTGCATTCCAATGTGTGGATTTTGATGTACTGTAAATGCACTGAATTGTATGGGAAATGTAATGTAAGTGCCACTGTGTATGAAATCACATGCATGTTGATTAGCTTCTATTGTGGACTATGTTACTTTTGTTACTGTATTTTTAGTGTAGGTAGGGAAATTAAACTCAATCATAAATTAATAATGATTTAAGTGTGAAACATTAAAGCAAACTAGCAGCCAATATGACACTGTGTGTTTGTTTTGATACATTAAAAAAGACACGTAATGTAATGTGAGTAGTAGATCATTCTGACCTAGTCACTTAAAAGGTAGATCACCATTCAGAAAAGCACGGGCACCCCTGTTCTAGATTATTGTGCTGAGTGATCAGATGCATTTTAAATAATTTCAAAAAGCTTCATTGGCCAAAACAATTTACTTTTATCACAAAAAACTAATTTCACAGTTTTTTTTGGCCCTGGCACAAAATGACCAGCTAACATAATTTCACTAATCATATCAGCAGCACCTGTGAAAGTGTGAACGAGAACAAGTCAGGTGAAATCACTCTATCATACTGATTGGATTATAAGAGCAGACAGATTGCTATAAAATGAGGGAAGAAGTGCCTCCAATCATTGTGTTCTTGTTAGCAATGGTTACCTCTAAAGAAAGACGTGCAGCCATCATCGCTTTACATTAAAATGGCCTCACATGCAAGGAAATTGCTTCAAAGAATATTGCACCTGAAAGAACCATTTATCAGATCATCAAGAACAAGGAGAGAGGTTCAACTGCAGTGAAGAAGCTTTCAGGACGTCCCAGAGTGTCCAGCAAGCGCCAGGACCGCCGCCTCCTGAGGAGTCAGCTTCGGAATCGTGTCGCCACCAGTGCAGAGCATGCTCAATATTGGCAGCAGGTTGGTGTGAGTGCATCAGTACGCACAGTGAGGCGAAGACTTTTGGATAATGTCCTGTTGTCAAGAAGGGCAGCAAAGAAGCAACTTCTCTCCAAGAAAAACATCAAGGACAGACTGAAATTCTGCAGGATGTACAAGGATTGGACAGCAGAAGACTGGTGCAAAGCTATTTTCTCTGAAGTCCCCTTTCGACTGTTTGGGACTTCTGGAAAATCGATAGTCTGGAGAAGAAAAGGTGAACGCTACCATGAGTTCTGTGTCATGCCAACAGTGAAGCATCCTGAGTGCATTTTCCAGCATGATGGAGCACCATGTCACAAGGTAAGAGTGATAATGATGTGGCTCGGAGATCATTACATTGACATTTTTGATCTTTGGCCAGGCAACTCCCCAGATCTTAATCCCATAGAGAACCTGTGGTCAGTCCTCAAAAGGCGAGTGGATAATCAGAAGCCCACAAATTGTGATCAAGTCCGAGCACTAATAAGACAAGAATGGATCGCCATCAGTCAGGATTTGGCCCAGAAGCTGATATCCAGCATGCCAGAGCGAATTGTAGAGGTTATGAAAAACAAGAGTCAACACTGTAAATATTGACTCTTGCATATATTGAATGTTTTTGCCTAGAAAAGTCTTAAAAACTCATGAAATGCTTATCGTTTTTCAGTATACCATAGAAACATGTGAAAAAAGAATCTACAAATACTGAAGCAGCAAACTTTGCAAAACACTAAATTTATATCACTGCCAATACTTTTGGCCACGGCTGTACAATTATGTACATGCCATTGCCCCTCGAGTATGCGAGTAGACAAAATTGCCAAAATGCCCATCCCTATTTTAAACTGTTGGTTAAAAAGCTGGCCTAGTACCTGAAAGGTTTCAGGTTCAAACCCTCGAAGAGTGATCCGTGATCCATCACCATTGAGCTCTTGAGCCAGAAACTTAATCCCAGGTTAAACCAGAGGAACTGTCTCTGTAATAAGTGTACTGTAGGTTGTAAATTGTGTTTTTCTCTCTCACATTGCTGTCCTTATTCTGTAATTTCTTTGCAATTAAACCCGGCATGTTTCATTGCCACAGACGGAGTCTTCCCTTTCCATATTCTTTCTAATTATATTCATGCATTGCTGCCTCCTCAGATGGCCGAGCATTCAGATCAAGCTCTCCTGCAAAGGAACTGACACCAGATTTCCCACATTGCCCCTTATTCTGTAGTCGTGCAGTTTAAAGAGAGAAAGAGTCAGCAGGTGCCCACTGTTTTGTCTCTAGATCAGCTGGACGTTTTAACTCCTCGTGGTCCTATCACACTGTGCAGGCTGGATCTTCTGTGTTCTTTTTGGAAGTTCTTAATGATGGATGCAAGTGATCATTAACATGGCTGGTATATTGTAAGAAAATTGCTGTTGATTTGAAGAGACATAGTTTTCACACTGGAACAGCTCTCACATTTTGTTTCGATTGATCGGGCCAAACCCAAATTCGTTCAACCGCTTAATCGCTGTAGTGTGAACTCCCCTTAAAAGGATAATACACCCATAAAAGAAAATGATGTCATTATTTACTCAACTTCATGTTGAAAACCTATGTGCTGTTATTTTTTCTGTGGAACACAAAAGTAGAATTTTAAATTATTGTAATTAAATATTGACCAAATTAAAACCATCGGTATATCATTAATAAGCATGAAAATGAAATGAAAACTGACGGCTTATTTATAATTAGTTATAACACACTTTGTAAAAACTCTTTGAATTCAATTGCACAATCCAGAAATAATAATAACCACAATATGTTGAAGGGTTGGCACTCCTAAGAATATGTAATATTTAATTTGGATTCTTTCTCATTCTCACGTTAATGTGGAAAAGACGCCATAAACAGACACGACTGTTGTGAAAGCTGCACTTGCCTATAGGTTACATAATAAAACCAGCTGTGAAACCAGCAGACTTTGACATTATATATATATATATATATATATATATATATATATATATATATATATGCAAATTTTATATATTGGAAATTATTTATTGTTAGAACAGTAAAACAAGCTTTTGTACCTCTTTATAAATTAAGCATTTCCAAGTAAATCAGTGTTAAGTGGCAAAACTTAAGATTCTTCAAAAATATTCCTTTTATGTACCATATAATTAAATGCATATAGTATATGGGTCATTCACCAAGGTGATGAAAATAAAAATCATCCAGACTTTTAAAAAAGCTAGTTTTTAAACACATGTATTAAGTTCATAGAAATGTAATGCTTGTGTCCATGTTGGTTTCATACATTTTTGAAAAAGATTATAGCATTTCAAAATGAAAAAATGTAAGTTGTGTAACTGTCAAGTAAAATATCAAAAATAAAATATGAAAATACTTTCCTCACACGTTGAATATACATAAGTGCACGCAACTTAATAATTAATTTTAAAAAAAGTCAAAATACAAATATCATGGACTTTTAAGTCATAAATATAATAAAATAAATGTTCTTACTATTTGACCTGAACAAAATTAGCCTTTTCATAAAATTTACCAAATATCTGTTTTTTTTGTTGTTGTTTACACACAATAATGAGGTATTTAAAGGGGTGCCCATTGTTAGTTCTCTTGGAACGTGACAATATGTTCTAGACAAATCTATTCTCTGACACCACTTAGACATTTTTTACTTTTATCCCCAGAAAAAATATTTAAATGACTTTAAACTCAGATGAACTCAGAAACATGTACATTATAGTAGGTGTATTACATTTTCTTTTTGTAAAATTGTGTGAATTGCATTTTGAATGGACTTTTGAACACTATTACATCGACAAAATAAATAAATAAAACTATGTCATTGAGCCATATGAGTTTGGAACAATCTGAGGGTAAATGACGACAGAAGTAAAACATTTTATGGTGAACTATCCCTTTAAGAGTTCAGTTCAGTCTGTGGGATTGCGTTGTGCATTCTGGTCACTGAATTTGTGTTCTCCATCTCTCAGTTCTGGAGGTTTTAAAGGTGAGTGGAGTTCCATCACTTCTCATTAGTTTGGACTCTCAGACAGGAACTCCTGCTAGAGTTCATCACTAAAAGGCCATGTTAACAGCAAAACTTCAAGCACAAACCTTCTGCTTACTGATTACACCTGCTATGAGAGTGCTGGGTAACTTCTCAACTACCTTGTGTTTGTACAGCACGATGAATGATTAATTAAACATCCATCGTGTAGACAATATGAAAGTGTCTAACATAGTAAGACTGCATAAGTATAAACAAAGATGTTGAACTTAATTGAGTTTTTATTTTGTATTACTTTTAATTTGTCTTCTATTTCAATTAGATTTAAGCATGTTTTATTAGTGTTTTCTTGTTTCAGTTTTTATTATATTGTGTTATTCGTTTTAGTATTTTAGGGCTTTCAGGGATGTATATTGCGTTAATTGAAATTTAAATATGTTTAATGCCATTTAATTTCAAGTGTGTCTAAAACTAAAATTAATTTATGGTCAATTTTAATTTAGTTTGGAAGTGATCAAAATATATTTACATTTCCAATTTGTTCAAATTGCAGAACATTAACAAAATATTCTATTCATTATAGTTCTTAATGATAATACCACTGGTTCCTATATTATTCTCTTTGTTTAGGGTTCTATGTGGTGGGAAAGCCTGCTGTGATTCACTGTATTGGCGACCGGTCGCTACTTCAGCTCTTGTTGATAATGTGGGCGTCAGGGGAGAGATCAGTTATGAGCTACTCTGCCACCCATTTGCCATCTGTCATCATTATTGTCATTTACTCTCATTTAGCTGGTGCGTGGATTTCCGTTTGGCCTGTCAGCACGGATTGCGTTCTGTACTGAGATGAGTGTAGTGATTGTGTATTTATGCTGAAAGGACTTTAGCTGTGGGGTTCTTTTGTGTTAAACAGTAGTTAAAGGTACGAGAAATGATCTGCCATCCACCAATGATATGTGCTTCATCTCTCTCTCTGTTTGTCTGTCTCTCTCTTTATATTGTTTGAATGTTGTTTCCTTTCACTCTATCCTATACTTTTATTGTACGTAGACTGAGAAATAAGAATAATCACATTATTCAGATAAACAATTAGTAAATAATTATGTTTAGTAAAATACAGTGCATTCAGAAAGTATTCAGACCCTTTAATTTTTTTCACATTTTGTTATGTTGCAGCCTTATGCTAAAATGCTTTAAATTATTGTATTTTCCCCCCACATCACTCTACACTCCATACCCCATATTGACAAAGCAAAAAACAGATTTTTGATAACTTCGCAAATTCAGACCTTTTGCTATGACGCTTGAAATTTAGCTCAAGTGCATCCCATTTCTCTGGATCATCTTTGAGATGTATCTGCACTTTTATTGGAGTCTGTGGCAAATTCAATTGATTGGACATGATTTGGAAATGTTCACACCTGTCTATATAAGGTCTCACGGCTGAAAATGCATATCAGAGCAAAAACCAAGCCATGAGGTCAAAGGAACTGCCTGCAGAGCTCAGGGACAGGATTGTGTCGGAGCACAGATCTGGGGAAGGCTACAAAATATTTTGGCTGCATTAAAGGTTCCCAAGAGCACAATGGCCTCCATAATTCTTAAATGAAAGAAGTTTGGAACAACCAGGACTCTTCTAGAGGTGGCCGCCTGGCCAAACTGAGCAATCGGGGGAGAAGGTTCACCTTCCAACAGGACAATGACCGTAAGCACACAGCCTAAGGCAATACAAGAGTGGCTTAGGGACAACCCTGTGAATGTCCTTGAGTGGTCCAGCCAGAGCCCGGACTTGAACCCAATTGAACATCTCTAGAGAGACCTGAAAATGACTGTCCACCGATGGTCCCCATCCAACCTGACAGAGCTTGTGAGGATCAGCAGACAAGAATGGAAGAAAATCCCCAAATCCATGTGTGCAAAGCTTGACTCATCATACCCAAAAAGACTTGAGGCCGTAATCCCCGCCAAAGGTACTTCAACTAAGTACTGAGTTAAGGGTCTGAATTCTTATGTCATTGTGATATTTCAGTTTTCTCTTTTTAACAAATTTGTAAAGTTATCAAAAAAATCAGTTTTTATGCTTTGTCATAATGGGGTATTGAGTGTAGATGGATATGAAAAAAAAATAGTTTAAAGCATTACAAACATAACAAAATGTGGAAAAAAATGAAGGGGTCTGAATACTTTCTGAATGCACTGTATTTCATTATCTTAACTGTACGTCTTTTACAGTTGCCAAGGAACCTAGCGCATTAATATAGAATTCAACTGATGTGCATTCACAGGTGTGGTTATATCTACTATTTTACAATGACTTTGAACATGGCTTATCCAGTCAGATTATTGAGCTGGAACTATCTGTTTTCAGAAATGCAGTTTTGGAATTACTTGTAGCATAGCAGTAAGTCTAAGGCCATGTCCAAACTAATATTTTTTAGTGTGAAACCGCATTGATTTTGCTGTTTATGTATCTCATCCACACTGGGATGGAGTGTTCCTCCACCGATAATGACGAGGTTTGAAAACGCTTTCCATTACTGGAAAACGATGATGTTATAAAACTGAAAATGCATTGATTTTACTTAGTTTACATCTGTCATCCACACTATTATGTTGTTTTCCTCCACTGAAAACGGTGAATTTCGAAACGCTCTCCATTACTGCATACTTTGGAAAATGATGATGTTAGAAAACTGAAAATGCATCGATTTCACTACTTTACGTCTCTCATCCACAGTAGAATGCCATTTTTCTCCACTGAAAATGGGGGGGTTCGAAACGCTGTCCATTACTGCATACATTGGAAAAAGATGAAGTAAAACAAAAACTGAAAATGCATTGATTTCAATAAGTTTTCATCACTAATCCACACAAGAACAGCGTTTTCTCCAACGAAAATAGTGCTTTTAGAAAACGCTCTCCATTACCGCACACTTTGGAAAACGGTGATATTACAAAACTGAAAATGAATTAATGTCACTCTTTACATCTTTCATCCACACTAGAATGTTGTTTTCCTCCAATAAAAGTAGTGCCTTTAGAAAACACTCTCCATTACCGCATACTTTGGAAAACGATGACGTTAGAAAAGTGAAAATACATTGATTGCACTACATTTACATCTCTCATCCACATTATAACTGCACAGTTTTTTTTCCATCCACCGATAACGGTGTGATTAGAAAACGCTCTCCGTTACCACATACTTTGGATAACTAGGACATTAGAATGAAAACAGATTTGTGCGAATGTGGCCTAAAACTTCCAACCATCAGTTTGGAACAAAATGTATTTCTCCAGTATGCTTTGGATAAAAGGATCAGGTAAATGTGGACATGTAAATACAAATGTAATGAGGCAAGAATGTGATATAATCCACACATTTGTGACTCGTTTAGCTGGTTAATTTTATTCTTATGCGCATCAGTTGTTTTTCTATGTAAATATGCTCTAGACAGACTGCTGGAATGCATCTCACTGCTTTTCAGCATGTCGCATCAAGAATGCTGCATTAAGACACCGTGTCAAGTCCAACTTTTAAAAGCGCATCTCGAGACACCTGCATTCTAATCCCTGCTGCTGCGCTGCGTCTCACTGTTTGTTAAATGCAAGAATGCACCCTGTGTTAACTGCCCCTTATTGCAGCTAGTACAAATTGCCTCCACCCTCAGTGACCAATCAATGAGCCTCCAGTCAACCAAACATTTATCATGAATTCTTTCTCTCTCACCACTGACACACCTGAACACATGCTTGAGAAACCATTCTGAAGCAGCACATGCACACACACACACTTATGACTGGGTGCCCTGACTGTATTAGACACTCTTGACTGTAACCGAGATTAATTATCCCATGTGGAACTGGAGCACTCACAGGGAAAAGACTGTCTCTGACTGCGTCGGGAACAGATTGTGTAGATTTTGCTGTCCCGGTCCACTTTTAATTGGCTGTAAGTGAAGAGGAAATCAGATAAATGGGGGGATAAATGTGTGTTTACTTTGTAGCCGACCAGCATTTTAATACTGCAGTAGTAACATGGTTTTACAGGCCTAGATTTCAGTGAACTGTTTGAGTAATTGATTCACAGGTTTGTGTGAATTTGAAGCATCAAATTCCCGCATAGCATTTTACATTTCATTTTTGTAGCAAAGCATTTTATTTCAATTCACTATTTTGCGATAATGACTGCCTGTCAAGCATTATCCTGCTTAATACTTGGCTATATACCAAATTAATAAATAATTGGAGATGAACTATAGTTTTGAGTTTAAATTATTGTATTATTTTACTTAACACAACCATGGAAAAGCTGGAAATATCAGAGAAATGTAAAATCAGAATTTTCAGGCCTGGAGAAGTCATAGAAATGAGTTAAATCTTGAAAAATTATGGACATTTCTAATCATTTGTATTTATTTATTTCAGTTCTAAAATATTTAAATGGCTAACAATTACTCTTTTTGAGTTTGATCTCTTTAAAATGATGGAGGGGGGATATCCGCATCAAGCAATTCGAATGCCTGGAAAAATCATGGAAAATTCATGAAAATATTAAGGAAATTAATTGGTCAAAAAGTGTGGGAAACATGTATATGAGAGCGAAAGAGGTTGATTCAAGAGACATGAAACTAGCACAGTTATGTAGAAATTATTTTGCCCAGGTCAATTATACAGTTCAGCAGTCTGAAAATATTTAACTGCATAATGCCGCAATTTACCAATAGCAATCAAGTATTCCAGAGAACCATGTAATGATGCTGTTTATCGCTGTGTTTTTCGATTAGCTTGATAGCTTCAAATGATATTGCTTTGACAAGAGGTCGCATAAGGGATGAGTCTTGTTGTTGGACAGGATTCTGATGCATTCTTTGGCCAGTTCAGAATTATTAATCTGTCACATGCTGATCATTAGACATTGTATTAGATGTGGTAGGAGTTCCTCTCAGTCTTCTCTTCCAACATCAAGCCAGTGGGACACTGAAAGAGAGAATGGCTTTCATATTCAGCCCACACCCCCTGCATATCAGCCTGCTGTAAAACAGCCCAATTTAGCTCTGACACCAGCGCAAACATCTACGTGCATCTGTCAACACTGATTCCTTCAGTCAGCCACACTCGGAACATCTCACGGTCTACACACGCACACACACACGCGCACTTTTCTTACATCAGCTCACTAACATGCTTTCGGCTTCATGAAAATCTTCCTGTCTGCATGATCAAATCGCAAGTAAGAATCAAAGTTTAATCCTTCAGTGCAAGTTACGATTTGAATTTCTTTAAATGACCCCATCGTTTGTTCTAACAGTTACAGAGGCTTAATTAAATACTTCATTAAAATATGCTACAGTTGGCGCCATGGCCTAGTGTTTAATGCACATGCAGCGACAAAGGTTTGAATATGGCTTGCGGCATTTCCTGATCAAGTATCCCACTCTAATGCATTCCAGTTCGTTCTCCACTGGCATATTAATAAAAGTGGCAGAAAGGCCAAAAATGAATATAATGAAATTAGTTTATTTCTACATTTTGTTCATCAACATATTTAATATGTGTATGGACCTCTGCAATTGTCCATTGCATAAGTAATTTATTAAGAACACTATTCTGTTCTTAATATGTTGCTTTATTCTGTATGATTAAATGGTAACACTTTACAATAAGGTTGTATTTGTAAACAGTTAACTATATTAGTCAATATGAACTAACAAGATCAGCACTCTTTAGCTTTAATTTGCGTTAATTTCAGTATATACTAGTAGAGTTTTTACATAAAAAAAGTAATGTTAGAATTTGTTAATAGATTATGAATTTACAATGAACAATTGAATAATTAAAATTAACCAAGATTAATAAATGCTTTAAAAGTCATATTGTTCATTGTTCGTTCACAATACCTAAAGCATTTACTAATGTTTACAAATCGAACTATGTTGTATCCCATTAGCTATATAGTGATATCATTATGACAACAATCTGGAATGCTGACATTTGTTGTCTTTTTCTTTTTGCAGTTGTGAAAAAAAGTTGAACCTTCATATCTTGCTTGCACATTCACTGTATCTTGATCAACAAACACTGAATTAAGCATTTGCGGCACATACACACACTTTACAGTCAGTGTTAGTGTTTTTGGATAATTTTTTTGGTGTGATGTAAATTCAGTGTTTTTTCATGGAATGCATGAGATGGAAAGCTGTCGTGGAGGTCTCTATATTTCTGTACTCTGAGGATCCGTAGGGGCCTCAGTAGTGCCTCCCTGCTGGGCTCTTGCCTCCGCGCCTCGCTGGGCAGCTCTGGAGGAGACAGGAAAAAACAGGGGCCGTTTACCCCAAGGGAAGAACCTCAGACAGGACCACACAGACATACTAGCAGCCTGGTGCTTAAGAGACCGAATGATGGAGAGAGAGACTTACTGTGAAACACAAGGAGATATTTAGTGGTGATGTCATCATGCTTATGAGAGAACAAAACTATAGAAGTGTTACAAAGTAATGTACGTACTTAGTGGGGAAAAGGGTTTCTACTCTTTAAATCTGGTTTAAGGTGATCTGGTGGAGTGCAGTAGTTGTTTAAGATATCACCATTGCACCTTTGATCAAGGCACTTAAAGGTATTGTCCACCCTAAAATTTATATTTTGTTATTATTTACACATCCTCATGTCTTTACAAACCTTTATGACTTTCTTACCTCTGTGAAACAAATATTTAGCTAAAAGTCCATGCTGATCTGTATCATACAATGTAAGGGAATATAGAGGGTGGCTTTTGAGTTTATAAATGACAAAACATTTACCATACAGTGGTGGCCAAAAATATTGGCACCCTTGGTAAATATGAACAAAGAAGCGTTGTTTACCTTTTGATCTTTCATTCAAATAAATTTAAAAATGTAACTTTCAATTGAAATAAAACAATTGAAACAGGAAATATCTCATTATTAAATAAATATTTTTTCTCCAAAATGCATTGGCCATAATTATTGGCACCCTTTTATTAAATTCTTTGTGCAACCTCCCTTTGCCAAGATATCAGCTCTGAGTCTTCTTCTATAATAACTTATGATGTTGGAGAACACCTGGCAAGGGATCTGAGACATTCCTCCATACAGAATCTCTCCTGATGCTTCAAATTCAGAGGTCCATGTTGGTGGACTCTCTTCTTCAGTTCACCCTTCAAATGTTCTATGGGGTTCAAGTCATGGGACTGGGATGACCTTGGAAGAACCTTGATTTTGTGGTCAGTGAACCATTTTTGTGTTGATTTTTATGCTTGTTTTGGATCGTTGTCCTGATGGAAGATCCAACCAGGGCCCATTTTACGCTTTCTGGCAGAGGCAGTCAGGTTTACATTTTTTTTATCTGTTGGTATTTTTATAGAGTCTGATGCCTTGTATCTGAACAAGATGTCCAGGACCTCTGGCAGACAACATCCTCACAACATTCAAGATGCAATTAACAATTAACCATGGGCATTGGGTACATCATCTCTGTGTACGCCAAACCCATCTCTGGCGTTTCCTGCCAAAATTCTTGGTTTTCATCTGACCATAGAACTCAAGTCGCATTTAAAGTTCAAGTAGTGTCTGGCAAACTGAAGATGCTTGAGTTTGTTGTTGGATGACAGCAGAGGCTTTTTGTCTTGAAACCCTCCCAAACAACTTTCTGCAATTCTCCAGCTGTGATCCTTGGAGATTCTTTGACCACTTGAACCATCCTCCTCACTGTGTGTGGAGACAGTATAGACACACGTCCTCTTCCAGGCCGATTCATAACATCTCCAGTTGATTGGAACTTCTTAATTTTTGCCCTGATGGTGGAAATTTGCATTTTCATTGCTTAAGCTATTTTCTTATAGCCACTTCCCATTTTGTGAAGCTCAACAACCTTTTACCGCACATCAGTACTATATTCTTTAATCTAACACACTGATTGATGATTAAGGGAATTTAGCCTGTGTGTTACCTCATATTTATTCCCCTGTGAAACAGGAAGTCATGGCTGAACAATTTCATGTTCTTAGACACCCAGGTGCACTAAAAAGTTACAAATGTGAATATAATTCAGATAAAGGGTGCCAATAATGGTGGCCAACATGTTTTTGAGAAAAACATTTTTTTTCAATAATGAGATATTTCCCCTCTTTCAATTGTTTTATTTCAATTAAATGTTAGATTTTTGTGAATTTTTTGAATGAAAGATCAAATGGATAAACAATGCAGATTAGTTTTCACTGCCATCTTTGCTCATATATTCCAAGGGTGCCAATATTTTTGGCCACAACTGTACAATTGGTACATACAACTTCTACGTTATATTCCAAGTCACTATAATTAGTCTCGGTTACAGTCAAGAATGTCTAACACAGTCAGGGCACCCAGTCATAAGTGTGTGTGTGTGTGTGTGTGTGTGTGTGCTGCTTCAGAATGGTTTCTCAAGCATGTGTTCAAGTGTGTCAGTGGTGAGAGAGAAAGGTTTAAGGGCTGATCTTAGTTTGAAAAACAAAAAAAAAAGCAACAAAAAACTATGCCTTAGCTTTCAAATCTCATTTGTGCACATGTACATTCAAATATTTTGTGATTAGAGGTTTAATGCCGTTAACGATAGCTCATGAGACATGCAAACAAACCAAAGACATTTCACTTAATTTATGTAAAATCTTGCGCTACTTTTTATAATTTTATTTGACTTAAAAAAAAAATATATATACTTTTCTAACTTTTTAATTTGACCTTGCATCTGACTACGCAATCGCAAATTAGATTTTTTTTTTAACTATGGCAAAGGGGAAGATGTTCTGTGAGTAAGTGGATGTTGAATATGTTCCTGTACCTCAACTGGTAAAGGTCTTCGCAATGCCAAGACATGGGTTAGAATCCCAAGGAGAACACAGTGATACAATGTGAGCCTCGAATTCACTGTAAGTCACTTTAGGTAGAAGCATCTGCCAAATACATAAACATAAATGAAAATGTATAGTAGATGCCAACCGAAAAGGTTCAAACCCACTAAGGCATAGCCCATGAATTATTTGTCCCTATTATAAATGTACTGTATGCCACTTTACATAAAAGCGTCTGCTAAATGACATAACGTCTGTTATGACATAATTAAAACGGCTCAAACACTGAGCTGAGAACGACTGCTCTCTCAGCTCGTGCCCTGTGTGGTCCTTTGTAAATATTTGATATGAACTTTAGTCATGAATCCGAGCTACCGCTTGACATTTCACTGCTCTGCAATTAGAATACTCCTTCAAATAGTATTCTTTAATTACTCTTGGGAATTTAATGGTCATGGTTCTGGCATGCTTGGTGCAGCACTGCCGACCCTGCACTCACCAGCCACTATGTCAACATCCAGTCAGAGATGAGTAATAATGAGGTAACTAAAGCAGAAGTGGGTATCACTGTTGAGATAGGCTTGCTGCCTTTGTGGGCTGCATTTTAAGGTTTAGGAGGCGTTCAAGTGAAAGCTGTTCCAAAAGGTAGGAGGTGCAATTATGCTGCCTTCTTATATACCTTCTTTTGGCCAAATTGTCAGGTAGTGTTGTGTGTGTATACTGCGTGTAGAAGGCAATCCCATTATAATGCATTGTGATGAGGTCAGTGAAAAATCCATCTAAGATGGCAGATATAGCGAGAGAAATTATACATTGGTTTAAAAAATTTAATTAGGAACAGGTCTGTCGCTTTAACTTGTTAATTTATCTGATGCATATGTACGTATTATATTTATAATTATTTTGATTATTATTAGAGCTGTCAGATTTAACGTATGTGAATAATTAAAGTTTAACCTGTAAATTTTTCTTAATCACGATTGACACATTTACCACTAATAAAGCATTAAAAAAAAACTGGTGGACTAGGGCGGAACCTTTGCGATGTATCTGCCCTGAGTCATTATACTGACACACACCACAATACAAACACAACAGCGATGGGGAAAGGATCTCTTAACACTATTTGTATGTTAAAAGCAAGACTTGCGACAGAAAATAAGTACTTTGCAGATTCTGTAAGATGCTATTTAATTGCCACAGAAGCAGGTCAAGTCTTATCTATAACAGAAACACAGTATGAGATGCTGTCTGCACAGCTTTTCATATGGAGATCAAAGCGGCACTTGATGCTGGCATTGATGCCCTGACGCGAATCATGAATGCAGCTTCACGATTGCTGTAGCAAAGTGGATAGCCACAGTCTGCAGGCTGATTAATATTGTGGAGGATGAGAGGTTATGAGATTTAGTGCCCATTGCAATGAGTATGCATCCTATGTGGGGACTAGTTATTTCATTTAGTCAACATCACACTTAGATTTTGGGAAACGTTTAATGTTACTTGAATTGGTACAGTTTTAGTGCATCTTTATACAGTGGAATGCTTTGTTTGGAAAATGTTTTACATATTTGTACATATCCATATGTACATATTGTTTTGTTTTCTTTCCTAAAAAGGAAATAAATGCATTTTGACAAGATAAAAGTATACATGGAGTAAAATTCCAGCACTTTCAAAATCTGCGATTAATTGTGATTATCTATGAAAAATGAAAATTGCGTTTAACAATTTTCGTCGACTGACAGCACTAATTATCAAATCGTAATTCAAAATTATCTAATATTGAATTATCTTTATTTGGGGCCTTTCACAGCAAATTTGTATATATCTGATTTATTGTCATGCCATGTAATTCATTCGATTAAAAATGTTAATCAGGTAACAGCCCTAATTATACATAGATTTTATTCAATATCAAAAAGCATCATATTTATTCGGTACCAAAAAGCAGCAATTAAAATACTTGCTGTTAGCATAGCAATATACTAATGTCACTTCATGATGCACAAAGTTGCCACCTATGTGGAGCGTTATAAAATGGTCACTTCTGAGGTTTCATTTCAAGATGCTGCCTTAAGACAGCTGCGTATAATGAAGTAGAAAGCAAGGGAGCTCAATAGGTTTTGGAACAGAGCCAGGGTTTGGATTGTGCCTCCATAATACATATTGTAACTCTCATCCCCTTTAGATTTTTCTTATTCTCTCCCCCTCTCTTTTTCTATCTGTCTCTTTTTAATTTTCCTTGTATTACTGAACCTACTCTTTGAGTGCTTCTGAAATAGAGAGAGACCACTGGACTGGAAATTGCTCTTCCTACATGTCCTCTCTTTCTCTCCACTCTGTGTAGGGTGGTTGTGGATAATTGTCTCTCTGTGCCATACACAGCTGTAGCCGAGGGGTGTTGGACAGCACAGAGAGTTCAGTGTCCCACTAGGGGACCTGTCAGTGTGTTGGACACTTAATCCTCTTTCAGCTGCTTAACACTAAAAATATCACTCCTCTTCCTCACTACTCTGTATTCAACCCTTTTTGCAGAAACTAAGAGAGGCCAGGTGTGATCACACAATGTCTGTTTTTGTTTTGCAGTCTTTATGGGAGACACATGCAGGCCAACCCCGAGGCGCCCAAAAAGAACACGGACAAATCCAAAAAGATCAGCCGCAAGCCGCTGGCGGCCAAAAACAAGTGAAGAAGAGTATGAAGAAGGGCTGATCCAACTCTCTGAGCTGAACCTCACTGCATGTGCCTTCCCGTTTTATATTTATTCTGAAAATATGTTTTATATTGCTTCAGTATTATGTTAATCACTAACCTCTGGGTGAGTCCACCCTTGATACGCCCCAAAACCCGTTACTGAATGTTATTGACCCAAGTTTTAAAAGTGACTGTCTGATTTTGCCAAGAGACAAGTGTCCTTTTTTTCTACTTACGATCTACATATTTACACTGTTTAAGAGTAAGTGCTACTTCTGTTAAGTCACACTTGAAAGGAATGGTTAACTCAAAAATGAAAATTCTGTCGTCATTTATTCACCCTCGTGTTGTTCTAAAGCCGAATGCAGTTTACTTTTCTGTTTTACAAAAACAAAAGTAGAAATTGTTAGAGATTTTCTTTTTTTTTCTCTTGCAATTAAAAAGAATGGTGACTGGAGCTTTCAAGATTTCGGAATAATGCAAAAGTGCCATAAAAGCAGCAGTACAATTCATGAACAAATAGTTATGAAGAGTCTAATGTTTTTAATGACTCTAAAACTAGTCTGAATAATTCATTCACAAGTCCAGTTTTGAGGTCACTCCCGGTACAGTGGTTAACAGTTTTCTGGAGCTGAAGATTATTAGTGAATAATGACTTAAATGTTGGTCTTTTCCTCACACAAATCCATAGTAATGATTCGTATATTCGTTAAAGCTCTTGTGTCCATCCTTTGTAATTGCAAAGAAAACGACAAGCACATTCTTCAAAATTTCTCCTAGTGTGTTCTACAGAAGAAATATTGGTCATGGTCAAATTGGTTTGGAACAACATGATGGTGAGTAAGGGAATTTTCATTTTTGGATGAACGATCTATTTATCAACATTATTGTACATGGTGTTGGACGTTAATCAGGTTTCTGAACATGTTTCTTTTGCCTGAATCGCTAGAGAGGCAGAGGAAGTATTGTCCTATCCAGCCATCCACATGAGGAGAGCAGCATTTCTTAGTGAATTCTTTGGGGTAGTGACAAAGCTTGTATAACTGTACAGGGATTTAGCCAAAGTTTTGGGGTCTTAGTCGAGTCTGAGCAGGATTGTGTCAGGTCTCTGGGGGGATGCCGCTGACTGCTTCCTCTGCCTCTTAATGACAGATATGAATGGCTGCAAAAGAAAGCTTCAGATGGTACACAGCCGAAACCAGACAGAAACGTCCCACTGGCCATTTGAAAGGGTCAACAAGATATCGCAACAAACCATAGATGGCGTTCTTTGAAACCATCAACATGTAACAGCCAATGTTTCTGACTGTTATTGTTTTCAATGTAACATGACAGTGCAACTTCTTACCGAACAATGCAGTTTATAAAAAAATGGATTGTGGTCGAAATAATTTAGCAATAATTGTAAATTTGGTTGTAATGATGCCCACTACGCCTTTAGGTTGCATACACTAACATCTTCTTATTCTGCAAAGCTTGAAGTTTTACTTTTTTTACAGATGTGGTTTATATTGTAAAAGGTCACAGAATGTTTAATTAATTACATTATAAAGCTGTAATATTTTAATCTCTTTTATCATGCGCACATGAAGCTATGCGCCTTGTGCTGTATTTCTGATATTAAAATGATAACAATGTTGTTTGACGAGTCTGTATTTCTTAATTCAGCATGAATCGTAAATCTGTAAGAGAAGCATTAGAGCAGATAATAATCAGAAAATGAGATGGATATTGACCTAGTCTATATATAGTCAGTGTTGTGTAAAAGCTCATCATGACACTTTACGAAAGAATGGTTTTGTGAACTATGAAAACAAACATTTCTTCTACTTGTGTTTCATTAATAAACTTTTTTTAAAAATTATTGTAATGTTTTTTATTGGCATGTCAATGCGACAGTTTATTAAATGACACAAATTGCTCTGCTTGTGTCTGATGTATTTTATAGTATTGTTTTTTTATTGTCACGCCATTGCAACAAATATGGGAAGGATTAACAATGATTTACACGTACATTTATTTTGCTCATGTTTCATGAATTAGATCTTGTTTATATGTTTTTATTGACACCTACATGAGACAATTTTTGGGGGAAAATGGTTTTACGAATTATTTACACTGAAATTTGTTCTGCTTCTATTTTATTTATTAGTTTTTTACAATTATTTAGTTTTTTTATTGTCATGTCAATGCGACAATTTGCAAAAAAAAAAAAAGGTTCCCGAACAATTTATTGACAATTTTGTTCTGATTGTGTTTAATGAATTAGGTCTCATGTTTTTTTTATTGCTGCATCAATATGACAATTTACAAAAAAAAAGTTTACACAGAAATGTCTTCTGCTTGTGTTTCATGAATAAGGTCTTATGTTTTCTATTGTATTGTTTTTTTATCGATGAGTCGATGCAATTTCTTTTGCAAATATTTAATAAAAAAGTATTTTATTATAACGTTTTTGTGACACATCAATAAGACAATTACCGAGGAGAAAATGGTTTTGCGAACGATTTACACAGAAATTTGATGTTAGTGTTTCATGAATTCTTATCGTTTCGTTTTTTTTATTGTCAGAACAATGTGACAATTTACTAAAAATATTTACACAAATTTGTTCTGATTGTGTTTCATGAATTAGGTTTAATGTTAATACATGGATTTTAATTGTCACATCATTGCAAAAATGTTGGGGAAAATGGTTTTATGAACTATTTACAACAAATTTTCTACTCATGTTTCATAAATTAGGTCTTCTGTATATTGTTGTATTGTTTTTTTATTGTCGCGTCAGTGGGACAATTTAAAGGGGTTTTGCGAACAATTTACACAGAAATATATAGATCTTATTGGTTTTTTTATTATCAAGTAAATTAGACAATACTTTTTTTTTCTGAACGATTTACGCAGATATTTGTTCTGATTGTGTTTCATGAATTAGGTCTCATGTAATGTATTGTTTTTTTTATTATTGAATTAATGCGACAATTTATGGAGGAAAAAAAAAACAAAAAAGACCAAACTCATTGATTTTCATGCATTAATTTTTTAAAAATTAGAGGCTCAAGTTTTCTATTTGGGAGAAAGTTTTATAAAAATCTTGTAATCTCAGCTCACAGAATGCTTGATTTGGAATGTGTGATCTGAAACAGCTAAAGAGGATAATAACATCTAAAAAGAGGCCCTGCATCAGAGGCCCTGTAATGGCCCTGACCAGATCCATGTCAGGTGATCAGGGGTAAAGGAGCTGACCTTTCAGTGCTGTGAGTCAGATAATTGGGTTTGTATTGGAAGAAGGTCTATGATAGCCTTATGGGAGTTCCTGTCTCAACCCTTCTCGGCTAATATTCTAATCTCATTATTACCTTGTCCAGACGATGTGTGTGCGTCGCCTTGTCCTGCTCATTCACACTCAGCAGGCACATCTGTCCAGTGCACACTCCCCCCCGCCCCAATATACTTACTTTGACATACTCTCAAACTCAGCATGAACATCTGTTCACACCACGTACCACACCTCTATCATTCTCCTACTGTCTCTCTTTCTGTCTTTCACCCCTAGTATTCTTCATCCACTTTCAAAACTTTCTCGAATCCCTCACATTTTAATCTATAAGTCTTGTAGAGTTGGAGAGGTGTGGTTTTCAAAGTTTGGCACAAACTGTTGGACATTCATTGCGGAGGCAAAGTCGTCAAGCAATCAATCTCTTGCTCTGCAGAGAAACAGTTCTTTAGATCCCGACCTGAGCTTGTACCATCCTTCTGCCAGTGTCGATAGGAAATGGGATGTTAAAGTTTAAAAATGGCTCTGAATGGCGATGGATCACCATGCATGGCAACATGCGTCACCGCTAACAATTACTCACTGACCTTTCGGTGAAATCCATGAATGTCTTTTTGTCTTCCTGGAGTTACAGATTTGTAGCGATTTTGCTTGACTTGATTACTTTTTTGGTTTGTTTAGTTTGTTTTATCACCCCGTTTCAAACAATCTCGTGGCGTACTCTCTATGCAGCTCATACGCTGAAGGGCATTAAGGCCCTTGCAAAACGAGGTCATTGATTTTTGCCGCTTGATTTATGGGGTGAGGGAAACTCCTCTAGAGAGCTGGTCCCAGGCCGACCAATGAAATTGTGTGGTCTGAGACACCGTTGAGCGTAGACTTTCATCAAGCACCCAAGGTAAACAGTATGGATAGTGGCCCATTGTGTTGTCTGAGAATAATTGGGTGTGTTCAAGATCTTACAGCACAATATGCCTACCAAGTTGCTAAAGAGGTAACCATGAATGGCTTGCATGCTGATTGGGGATGCCAATGTTTGTGAGCTTTCAAACAACCTCCAGGATCAGTCCACTGACACATTTACAAAAAAAGTAGCAAAAAGTACAAAGGTACTACTATATGTTTTTTGACATGTACCATGGTAGTATTGCATTGTTCCTGAAAGTACCTTGGAGTACCATGTAAATGCCATGGTATATATCAATGTACCATAGTTTCACCATATAACTTTTTGTAGAAGCACTATTGTCCAACCAATAGTAGTACAAAACCGAGGTCATTGCACAAATAACCTGTTGAATTGTCTGATAGATGCATCCAAACTGTTGTGCAACTGTAAAAATGTTGATTCTCGAATCGAAGTTAAATGAATGATTTGTTCTCGCGTCCTGTAGTGGCAGCGCATCACTAGCAGGTCTATACTATTGGCAGTCGTGTCATTTAGCAGTACAGCAGGTACCTTCAAAGTTCATTTTCGTTTACGCATACAGAACTGTGAATAAATATTTCCAATAGATTCATTTTTAAATGTTGTGACCCAGAATGTCAACTTGACTAAAAAGGGACTGCATGAATGCAAAAGTTTGGGGTTGCACGTTTAAAAGTCAACAAGAAACCCATTTTAATGAGGCCAAAAAATATCTAGAGGTTTCACTTTATATTGCAGTATCTGTTATATTTATATGTAGGGTGACCAGGGCAAGATGTCACAAGGGCCGTATCTCAGTAACTACAAGGCTTTGAGTCAAAGGTCCAATTGCACAAATGCTTCACTTATTTCAAAATTAGGATATTTTTGTGAATTCTATCCTTTACATTATAATGTTTTAGCTGTGAACACAATAAAACCACATTCTGACATTCAAGGGTGAACAATATAATTACACTTTTCCATATAATGAGATAACCGAAAAGTTTAACTGTATTCTCAGGACGAGGGTATTTTTCATAAATGTCAGGTTGGGGCAGGTTGTCACATATGTTTTATATTTTATAATTCCACACAGTTTGTTATAATTCCTGTTAGTCAAAAGAGTGTTTTATGTGTTACGTTTCCAATTTTGCTGTTTGATCATTGCTTTTACTATAATTTGAATCAACACATTCTCACACCCCAACTCGTCACATACGGACGCTAGGGCAGGACCCCTTGGCGTCACTTATTGACGCGCTGGGTGTACCTTTGGCGTCATTTTACGACGCGTCCGTAAACAGTTGGAGGGCCATTGTAGCCTATTCCTTTTTATTTTTATTTATTGCAGTCTCGACTCTCGACCCATTCGCGGCGTCAGCTTACCCAAGACGTGAAATTTCAACGCTACACGCTCCGGTTCAGAGATACATAGAAGTCTATCGGACTACCCTGCGCGTTGAAAAATGACGCCAAATGTACACCCGGCGTGTCAATAAGCGACGAAACTGCCCAAGCGTCCGTATGTGACAAGTTGGGGTGAGAATGGCAGACGCTTTTATCCAAAGCGACTTACAGTGCACTTATTACAGGGACAATCACCCCGGAGCAACCTGGAGTTAAGTGCCTTGCTCAAGGACACAATGGTGGTGGCTGTGGGGATCGAACCAGTGACCTTCTGATGAACAGTTATGTGCTTTAGCCCACTACGCCACCACCACTCCTTACTAAATATGTGTATTTAAAGGAATATTCCGGGTTCAGAACAAATGAAGCTCAGTCCACAGCATTTGTGGCATAATATTGATTACCACAAAAAAATTATTTTGACTCGTCCCTCCTTTTCTTTTAAAAAAAATAAAATAAAAATTGAGGTCACAATGAGGCACTTACAGTGGAAGTGAATGGGGCCAATTTTTGGAACAGTGAGTGTTTTAGCATTTATGGATTGGCCCCATTGACTTTTGAAAAGGAGTCAAACATTTTTTTTGTGCTAACCAACATTATGCCACAAATGCTGTTAATCAAGCTTAACTTGAAGTGAACCCGGAATATGTCTTTAAATATACAAAACATTTTTACTGGTAAAATATTGCTGAAAAGACATTAAAAACCCCTATTATAAGTTTTAAAAACAAATGTGTTTGGGAAGATTTATTTTTATTTCTTTTTTACTTTATGTATAGTATTTCTCAAAAAAAATTATATTCTTCTCAAATCATTGTCAATAAACAGCAGCTTCCCTTTTTAAAAACGTACCCCACGTGGTGTGTCAACATGCCCGCTTTGTTTTAAAGTGCGTTTTGTCTAGTTTGTCGCGTCTGATTTGGGTTTAGTTGCTTCTTTTTTCCCCCCCTATGTCTTTCCTGGAGAGTTCTAGATAGATTTTTTGGGTGTCTGTGGTTTTTTGCGTTTTGGTGTGTTATAAGACGGTGCTCGATCTCTCCCTCCCTCTTTCTCTCTCCTGTCCTGCACCGCGCTCACACACGCGCACAGAGCGTCTTCTCCAGATCTTCATGTCACCCACTTTTATCCTGCTATTCCCAGCTCATCCTGTCTTTTGTGCACGGAAGAAAGACTTTAAAAGCGAAGGAAGGATAACGGAGTTCTTTTGTCGCCCATCAGTGGAGTTTTTTTCTTTGTGCGTCCACATGGAGAGATGCTGATGGTGATGCGCTTCTGGAGATGTGCGGATGCTGAGGCAGGGCTGTGTTTTAGTGCGACTTGAGTGAGACAACATCAGCAGAAAAGAAGTTTGGAAGAAGAAAAAAAAAAGAAAAAAAAGAAAGAGAAGCGGTTGGGGCCCAGGCCAAAAATTCACTCACAAAACCATTGGACTTTTTCCTCTCATCTGTACGGGTCCCTCGCCAGCTTTCAAAATTTCGCCCAAAAGTAGACAAGAGGACCGGCCGGTCCTGACACGACTCGTCAGCAGGAAGCGGATGATCGTGGCTGGGGTGCTCGGCGTTGTCATGATCTTAGTGCTGGTGATCCTAATACCGGTTTTGGTGAGTTCCGCCGGGACCTCCGCCGCGCACTACGAGATGCTCGGCACCTGCAGAATGGTTTGCGACCCTTATGGCACCAAATCTCCTACCAGCACGGTCTCAGCAGACACGGTCCGGGACAGCAACCTTATGCAGTCGTTACCAACTTTTATACAAGGTCCGAAAGGTGAACCAGGGCGCCCGGGCAAAGCCGGACCGAGGGGCCCGCATGGGGAACCGGGGCCACCTGGACCTCCCGGGGAGAGAGGAGAACCGGGCCGACCTGGATTACCGGGACAACCGGGACCGAATGTGGCCACCGGTGCCATCAGCGCGGCTACTTACAGCACCGTTCCCAAAATAGCCTTTTACGCAGGGCTCAAAAAGCAACACGAGGGCTACGAGCTGCTGAAGTTTGACGATGTGGTCACGAATCTCGGGAATCATTACGACCCTACGACTGGGAAATTCACCTGCTCCATACCGGGAATTTACTTCTTTACTTACCATGTGCTCATGCGGGGAGGAGACGGAACCAGCATGTGGGCTGATCTGTGTAAAAACAACCAGGTGATCGCGCGCACACACAACACTCACCAACACACACCACTTTATGTGTTAAAATATTCTGCACATCAGAGGAATGGCATATGAACCAAGTTCTTTCTTTCTTTCTTTCTTTCTTTCTTTCTTTCTTTCTTTCTTTCTTTCTTTCTTTCTTTCTTTCTTTCTTTCTTTCTTTCTTTCTTTCTTTCTTTCTTTCTTTCTTTCTTTCTGTGCATAGAAGACTGTGTGCCTGTTCAGGTTATATTTAGGCGGTATCTGACCTATTCAAATAAAAAACATTTTTCAGGAGGCTGTTGACACATCTGGGATAAAAGTATCAGACCATTAAAACATTTTTTGATGTCAGTTATCAAGTTTTTGTATTAAATATAAAAAATAATATAATAATATATAAGTGATGTTTGTGTGTGTGTGTGTATATATATATATATATATATATATATATATATATATATATATATATATATATATATATATATATATAGATATATAT
The DNA here is from genome assembly GCF_025860055.1 of Xyrauchen texanus. NCBI lineage: Eukaryota > Metazoa > Chordata > Actinopteri > Cypriniformes > Catostomidae > Xyrauchen > Xyrauchen texanus. Next base: position 7,283,512 of record NC_068316.1, read on the forward strand.
ATATACATACATACACACACACACTATAAAATATTATTATATTATATGTCATAACATAATATTGATGGATAGGAAACAATGAATAATTATGTTTAGTAATATAATAATATAACGATAATAATAATAATAATAATAATAATAATTATTATTATTATTATTATTATTATTATTATTGTATAACAGTCTTATTACTTTAATTGTTGTCAGAATATTTTATTCCAGTACCAGTTAATTAATTTACAAACTTTTAATAACATATTCGGATGCTCTGGTTTGAGAGATACATTTTAAAACAATGAATAGAGTCTTTCTACCAGATGTTCTGCTGTTGAAAATTAATAATTAATATTTATCATTTATGAAAACTGCTTTTGTCTGATGATATTAAATTAATTTTTTTATTTTCTATTTTTCTCAAAGCGGCATTAAACTTGAGTTAAAGGAGTGATTTGGGTTTCCGCATGGTGAAAATGAATGACTTAAATAAAAACACTTAAACTGTTAATAGATTCAACAGCGTCAGTGAGTTCAAGCAGTTTTCCATGTACCATACAACACAGCACAAGAGATACGTAATGAACAGCCTCATTATATATACTATATTAAAGGCATTTTTGCAGGCATTAAGCTGTCTGTGTTCCTGAAATTAAGTTTACCTGGGTAAAATTGTAAATGTAGTTTTACCCATGTGCATACTGTAAAATGGTCATATATTTCATATTTCTCAGACATATGGCTATTTTACAGTATGCAATGATTGATTATATTTGTTCTCCATTAAAACCATGTTTGTCATATTTTGAATTGGTTTGTTGTCATTGTTATATACATGGCACTGTTTCAAGTCCTGGTGCATTTAAAGGCATCATTCCATGCTTTTCTGTGATACTAAAGGTCTGGGGGTGTGTCTATCATTAGACTATATAGATATATGGTATACTAATGATATAGTGGGACAATAACATAATAAACATTGTTATTTTTTTGTTATGCACAAAAGGCCATAATCGAAATCTCCAAACCTCAAATCTCACTCTTTTTTTTTTTTTTGGGATGGGTCTCTCTTATCTGCTTACGCCTTTAGGCATGGGAAGCATATATAATACTCAGCAATTTTGGGGTTTGACATCCAGAGCTTTTGAATGTTGAACTAAACATTCCTTTCCTCCCGCAGGTCCGCGCTAGTGCCATCGCCCAAGACGCGGATCAAAACTATGACTACGCCAGCAACAGTGCCGTTCTTCACCTGGAGCCAGGAGATGAAGTCTACATCAAACTAGATGGGGGCAAAGCCCACGGGGGCAACAACAACAAGTACAGCACCTTCTCTGGTTTTATCATATACGCCGATTAGGACATACGCACCAACTACTCACCTCTCCAGAATGGTCTCTTCTTCTCCTTCACTATTCCTCCGCTTTTATTTTTCCTTCGGGCCTGGGGCAAGTAGACAGACCTGCTCAAACCCCCTCATCATTAGTGTATAGGTGTGGGTGAGAAGGCAGAAAGCAATGCCCTGTAATCCAAAAATCAAGAATGAACCAAATACGGCCCAGGAACCAGCACTTCATCACAAAGAGGAAAGATTTACACTCGAAAATATGTAAAGAAGAATCGGCAAAGAAGAATCTAAGGGAGTTACTGGAGTTCTGTGTCTATTTATGTCTGTGACTATCAAAGAAGCCTGTGAGATATTTTATAATGTGTAATCTGACATAATCAGTTATATGTGCAATAAAGTATACTACAATACTTGTTATTCAAATACACTTACTGTTCGTAATAATCAGGCCATCTCAGTAATGCCAGGCAAATCAGATGCTTAAATGAGTTTCATGTTGCTTTAATTTCCTAATATGCGTATCATGGAGCATTTGCACGAATTATGTCAAAATCAAATGTAACCGGATCGAAATGTACCTCTTGTGTTCCTATTGCACAATATACAGTGGGGTCCAAATGTCTGAGACCACATTGAAAATCTGGCATTCATAACCTGATTTAAAAAGTTTAGTTTAGTATTTTGACAAATGTAAAACAAAGACATTTTATGGTTTCAAATAAATAATATAAAAAATGGTGCCCTTTTGCACTAATACTCCATTAAACGAAAGACCTACAAAGCCAACGATTTAAAAAATCTGGACATTTTTCATTGAAACCTTGTGACTTTGACCATGTTAACTCTGTACAGAAGGTCAGATTTCCTTGCTTCAATTGAAGCACACAAGATGCTCATTGGAACATTCTCAAATCATGCTGGTTAACAGGAATCATCAGGTTTTGCACAAACTTATAAAGTCCATGCCAGCTCGAGTGCATGTTGTCATTTAACCAAAAGAGGGACGTACCAAATATTACGAAACTGTGAAATTCATGTATTTGTATTTTTTTATGAATCTTCTTTTCCACCCAATTTGTTATGCCGATAATTTACTGTAATTTGTAGTGAAAACATTGGTCTCAGACTTTTGGACCCCACGGTACATCTGCTATTCGTCCTTGACTGTTTGTGAGTGCTAATTATGAATTAGGACCATAATACCTTGGTTGCAATGGCTTGCAGTGAAATATACCAGAATAGTTCATGCTTTCAGCCTTTTACTGTAGTCTGCAGTATTAGGGTGTCAAAACTATAGAATTTGTTTTCTTTTTTGTGTCTGTGTAATGTAAGCTGGCATCTTTTATTGCACACAGACATACTAGACAGAAAAGGAATATGTTTTCTTGTGATATTTAGAACACTATGCAGAGTATGGGTGTTAATATGTAAATGTGTATCTATCTTCAGAGATTTCCAGAATGTGATTTATTAATATTGCATCTTATTTTCAGTGTAAATATGGTAATGGGTAGTTTATTTTTTCCTTTTCAATGTGAAACTCTTTGGAGAGCATGGGTGACCGCCATGTAACAGTCTCTCGCTCTCTCGGCTCCAGGTTCGGGTGCAGAGGAATGTGTGTGACGAATTCAAATCTGAGGATTATTTTTTTTCCTGTCTTGCTGCTGTAATTCTCATTCACATCTCCAAACCCTTCAAACAAATTTTCCATTAAATGGAAGTTTTGATCAGTTATGTGCATTTTCCTTATTTATGTGGATAAACAGGTGATCTATCAATGGGTTGAATTTTTAAATGAACATTAATTAGTAATAACTGGTTCATAATCTATTATAAGATGTCACTCCTGACTTTAAAGTCAACATGAAATGACATTCGCAACCCATTTTGCTTCTGAAATGTGACGTATTTCTGAGTGAAACAGGAAATGCTGGAGTGGGACTTGATTTAATCCATCAGGAATTGGATTGGATCATGAAAAGTGCATGTTTCGAAATAGAAAAGAACCGGCATTTAATAAATGGGTTAGTGATTTACATGATTATAAAAAGTCTGCATTATTTAAAATAGTACCCATAAAAAATGTCTTACTAGTTATTTGGCTATTGGTTAACATTAGCCAATAGCCTGTGCAACCTTGATGACATCAGCCGAAAAGGAAAGTCATTTCAGAGGCAAAGCAAGTTATTACATTCTGATAAAACACCAGTAAGACTACATTAGTTTCTTCTGAATAATATGCACCACAATAAAATCAGGAACACGTATTAAGAAAGTAAATAGGATTAACTTTGATTTCATGTTGATTTAAGGCCTAAAACATGTTTACGCAAGTACGTGTACGCAGATGCGAGCACTTAGCCAACGCATTGTCAACTTGAAGTTCAGTTGAATATGCTTAAAGGGATAATTCACCCAAAAATGAATATTCTGATTTACTCACCCTCATGCCATCCCAGATGTCTATGACTTTCATTCTTCTGAACACAAATAAATATTTTTAGAAGAATATCTCAGCTCTGTAGGTCCGCACAATGCAAGTGAATGGGTACCAACATTTTTAAGCTCCAAAAAGCAAATAAAGGCAGCATAAATGTAATCCATAAGACTCCAGTGGTTAAATCAATATCTTCAGAAGTGATATGATAGCTGTGGGTGAGAACAGGTCAATAATTAAGCTTTATTCATATAAAATCTCCTTCAAAGAAGAAGAATGTGATATTAAAAGTGGATATTGATAGTAGGACCTAAATACTGATCTGTTTCTCACCCACACCTACAATATAATATTGTTTCTGAAGATATGGATTCAACCACTGGAGTCTTATGGATTACTTTTATGCTGCATTTATGTCCTTTTGGAGCTTTATCATTTTGGTACCCATTCACTTGCATTGTATGGACCTACAGAGCTTAGATATTCTTCTAAAATGTTTGCTTGTCTTCTGCAGACGAAAGAAAGTCATACACATCTGGGATGCATGAGGTTGAGTCAATTCTGAGAGAATTTTGGGTGAACTATCCCTTTAATGTGCATTCTTGCATTACTGTGGCTGTAACAAACCTCAGTACTCAGAGGGTGATCGAGTTACCTTCAAAAGTCTGTGCCATTGGGGCCTGGGTAGCTCAGCGAGTAAAGACGCTGACTACCACCACTGGAGCCTGCAAAGTAAATTCAGCCAGGTTTCCTAAGCAACCAAATTAGCCCGGTTGCTAGGGAGGGTAGAGTCACATGGGGTAACCTCCTCGTGGTCGTTATAATGTGGTTCTCGCTCTCAGTGGGGCACGTGGTGAGTTGTGCGTGGAGAACAGCATGAAGCCTCCACATGCCATGTCTCCGTGGTAACGCACTCAACAAGGCATGTGATAAGAAGCGCGGATTGACTGTCTCAGATGCGGAGGCAACTGAGATTCATCCTCCGCCCCCCGAATTGAGGCAAGTCACTATGCTACCACGAGGACTTAGAGTGCATTGGGAATTGGGCATTCCAAATTGGGGAGAAAAAAACAAACAAACGTACGTGCCATTAAATTGGATGTGTTATTATTCAGATTAAAGTTGCTATAAACTTACTTGCTCAGCAATATGCTCTTTAAACAGTTGTTTTGCTATTACTGTAGTAGTTGGCTTGAAATAAAATACTCACAGTAGAAGCAGAGAGATCACACTAATATCTGCTATAGTGCCCCGTGTGGCACCGTTGAGACTGCAATGCATACTTGTGTAGTGGTATGAAAAGCTGTTTGAAACATTTTGGAAATGTTTACTAGTGTCTGCCTTCACGTACAGTTGTGGCCAAAAATATTGGCACCCTTGGTTAATATGAGCAAAGAAAACATCTGCATTGTTTATCCTTTTGATCTTTCATTAAAAACATTCACCAAAATCTGACATTTAATTGATGTAAAACTATTGAAGAGGGGAATATCTCATTTTTCTCCAAAACACATTGGCCACAATTATTTGCACCCCTACAAATTCTTATGAGTAAAATATATCTGAATTATGTTCCCATTCATATTTTAAAAAAATGTAGTGCACCTGGGTGACTAGGAACATGAAATTGTTCAGCCATGACTTCCTGTTTCACAGGGGTATAAATATGAGGTAGCACACAGGCTAAATTCATCAGTCAGTTTGTTAGATTAAAGAAGACAGTACTGATGTGCGGTAAATGGTTGTTGAGCTTCACAAAATGGGAAGTGGCTATAAGAAAATAGCTTAAGCATTGAACATGCAAATTTCCACCATCAGGGCAAAAATTAACAAGTTCCAATCAACTGGAGATGTTATGAATCGGCCTGGAAGAGGATGTGCGTCTATATACATCTTGAATGTTGTGAGGATGTTTTTCTGCCAGAGGTCCTGGACATCTTGTTCAGAGACAGGGCATCACGGACTCTATAAAAATACCAACAGATATAAAATCTAAACCTGACTGCTTCTGCCAGAAAGCTTACAATGGGCCCTGGTTGGATCTTCCTGCAGGACAACGATCCAAAACAAACATCAAAATCAACACAAAAATGGTTCACTGACCACAAAATCAAGGTTCTTCCAAGGTCATCCCAGTCCCATGACTTGAACCCCATAGAACATTTGAAGGGTGAACTGAAGAGGAGAGTCCACCAACATGGACCTCTGAATTTGAAGCATCAGGAGAGATTCTGTATGGAGGAATGTCTCAGATCCCTTGCCAGGTGTTCTCCAACATCATAAGTTATTATAGAAGAAGACTCAGAGCTGATATCTTGGCAAAGGGAGGTTGCACAAAGTATTGAATAAAAGGGTGCCAATAATTACGGTCAATGTGATTTGGAGAAAAATATTTATTTAATAATGAGATATTTCCGGTTTCAATTGCTTTACTTCAATTAAAGAACAGATTTTTGTGAATTTCTTGAATGAAAGATCAAACAATTCAGATTTTGACTTCTTTGCGCATATTTACCAAGGGTGCCAATATTTGGGTTCAATACAAGTTAAGATCAATTGACAGCATTTGTGGCTTAATCTTGATTACCACAAAAAAAAACAATAGTTTTTGTTTTATCCCCTTTTCTCCCAAATTGGAATGCCCAATTCCCACTACTTAGAAGGTCCTCATGATTGCACGGTTACTTGCCTCAATCCAGGTGGTGGAGGACAAGTCTCAGTGGTCTCCGCTTTTGAGACCATCAATCTGGGCATCGTATCACGTGGCCTGCTGTGCATGTCAGCCCCATTGAGAGCGCGAACCACTAATCGTGACCACGACGAGGTGACTATACCCTCCCTAGCAACCGGTCCAATTTGGTTGCTTAGGAGACCTGGCTGGAGTCACTCAGCACACCCTTGATTCGAACTTGCGACTCCAGGAGTGAAATGGGGATTTTTTTTAAAGATTTTAATGGCAGCACTTAATTCTTTTGTTTAAACTAATGTATTATTTGAGCTGCAAAGCATTTTTTTTTTGGTCAGTCATTTTAGAGTTTTACATTACATCGTCATGGCAATGAAGTTGTACAATTTGCCTATGACTTTACACAGAAAAGGATAGTAAGTGATTTTATCACACTAAATAAACATGTATTTTATTTACTTATTGTGGCTGTTTGAAACAGTAAGTATTTTAACATTTATGGGCTGGCCCCATTTACTTCCATTGCCTCACTGGAACCCAGATTTTTGGACCAGAAATACTCTTTCTGAGGAATGTAGAAGAATAATAAAATAAGAACTTGCAAATGGTTTCTCTATGCTAGAATTTTTTTTTTTTGACCATCTATCACACTAAAAGGGTAAATATTTGATTTGTGGAGTTTGGGCTTTATAAGATTCTTCGGCACTCTCAGATAAAAATTTTGACAGGATGAATGGTGAAGGTCACACTGAGGACATATTCAAGTTAACACTCCAGATGGAGGTCTGGCTTCTACAGCTGTGAATGAACGGGAATAAATCACTCAAGATGAAATGGGTCTTTTAATAACACCAACCAGACACTGGACATATGACATTAATACAGATGGATATATTTTCTCTCACTATGTCATTTTGGACACTATACAACTCTCTCAGTTGGTATAAAACATCATCTTTGTTGTCCGTTTGTGCATAAAATATTATTTCAGAGGCGAGCTGTTTGTGACTGGGCCGATCAGTGAGGGGTCAAACAGGAGTCAACTCTGTGTGTAAAACATTCACAGACCTGTAAGATCCTTGACATAAAGATGGCCTTTTATAATAAGGTCCACACACACACACACACACACACACACACACACACACACACACACACACACACACACACACACACACACACACACACACACACACACACACACACACACACACACACACACACGTTGTGTTTCCATGTTTTATGGGGACTTTCCATAGACATAATGGTTTTTATACTGTACAAACTTTATATTCTATCCCCTAATCCTAACCCTACCCCTAAACCTAACCCTCACAGAAAACTTTCTGCATTTTTACATTTTCAAAAAACATAATTTAGTATGATTTATAAGCTGTTTTCCTCATGGGGACCGACAAAATGTCCCCACAAGGTCAAAAATTTCGGGTTTTACTATCCTTATGGGGACATTTGGTCCCCACAAAGTGATAAATACACACTCACACACACACACACACACACACACACACACACACACACACACACACACACACACACACACACACACACACACACACACACACACACACACACACACACACTCACACACACACACACACACACACACACACACACACTCTCTTTCTCTCTCTCTTTCGCCTTTTTCCCACTTTTTCATCTTTTTCAAAGTTTCTTATTTGTTTTAATTGCTTTGATGGAGTTGATCATATATTTCGGCATGGAGGAGTCTCACGAAACCTGTCAAAAATGTGTCTGGTTCATTTCGAAATCAATAGAAAGAAATAGAAATTATATTTTGCATAAAAGAAAGAAGCCTGTTTTGGACCATTAAAATTTCTGCATTGTGACAAAATTTTCATGATCAGTTTCCCCTTACCCCAAAAAAATATACAGATATATATATACAGGTATATATACAAATTGTGAATTAATATATATATATATATATATATCTGTATAATTTATTTAAAAAGTATATTTTTTAAAATGCATTTAAGTATTTGCACAAGTGCACTGAATAAAAGTGCTGGATTTACTAAAATATATATGTAGTATTTTAAGCAAAGTATTTTTATGTCAGCATAACTAGAAAACCTTTGTTAGATACACAAATGTATCAGTTCACTTTATCAGGGGGAACACTAATCACCCCAATGGTATTATTACACAAAACAACTAATTACAGGATAACAACATCAATAATACTAAAAAGAGCTAAAATGAATGATTATCCATTATATATCTATATGAATATTAATAACAACTAATTTAATGGCCCAATAAGTTTTTTTGACCAAACAAATGTTCCTAAATTATTAAAGTGCAAGGGCTTATGGGTATTCCCCCTACAACCTCAGTTCTGTTACTTGATCGAATGAGTTGGCATTACTTAAAATCTTAATTTGATTGATTTTAAGCCAAAAAAGTTCAAGGACTCTTATATATCTTTACTTTATGTATCGCTCTAAGTTCACCTTGGATTTAATATTTGGTATTGTACACATTAATGCAAATTAAGTAAAGATACATTATTTAGAAAGATGTACATTTCTGAGTATAATCATTTATTTGAATATTTGTTTTCAGTGCAGTAAAAAAATCTAAACGTTTATTTAATATTTAATTTCATAAATGTATGAATGTACACAATAATGATAATTCAATCAGAATCATCATCGAAAATAATGAGAATTAGACAAGAGTTAAAAAGTCAAACATCCAGACACATTAACTTAATAAAAATTTGTGTGGACAATTAATTCCCAAAATAAAAAGAGACCTTAACCTCCTATTTACTATGATCCCCTAAGCTTATTTTTATAATCATCTCTAAATGTTTATAGATAAAACATATATATAATATATGGGCAAGAACTGACCTTTTTTCCAATAATCAGCTTTCATGCCCCCTTCTATTCCAAAGGTCACAGGGTGAACCTTCTGAATATGATTCCAGGGCTCAAAGGATTTGTACAGGGTCAGTTACACATCCAGTTGAGGCAGGACTCTTGGAAGCCAAGGCCAGAAATGACACAGGTCATTTTTTCTCTTTTTGGTGATGGAAAACAAAATCTCTTTTCTGCCCCTGAACGGATATCATTCATCACCAAGAACCCTTTTCAAGATGCCACCTGTTCAGCTGACACTCTCTGGCCATTCTCAGGGGCGACCATGACTGAAACATCACTCAGCATTAGTCATCTTTCACCCACAATATCATCCTTAACATGAGGAGTTTTCAATACATGTTTCGGTAATAAAATTAGACATGCCGGTATGTGAATGTCTCTTAAACTTAAACAGCACATTTTTGTCAATGAATGAGGTCTGACTGAAAAGCCCTGACAGTTTTTTAATAATTTTTCAGTTCCTTATTCACTGATTGGATGGATCTAATTGATCAGATGAGTGATTGGCTCTAACGCAGAATGGGCGTGGAGATTAGTTCAAAATGACCAATCACAGTTTGAATGTTGGATAAAATCCCTGAATACCTGAGTATCTGAAAATAAAGAAATAATCACAAGGTTTTGTTTTGTAATAATAAACATAATCCGCTCCATCTTAGCTTTCACATCTTATTTGCCTTTCTGCACTTTCAAACTTGGCTGGTCAGGATTGGTTATGAGACTCGAGTCCAGAACAATGGTGTTTGGCATCAGTGATGTCAAATCTTCCACAATTTTACTGCATGTTGCTTTATTGCTCGAGAAAATTTGGAGTATAGCATACAAGTCACTTTTATGGAGGTTTTGTTTTCTCTTTGACTACACATATTCGCTATATACTTTAATTTTATGCGAAAGAGCAGTTCTGAACATTCTTGAAAACATCTCCTTTTATGTTCCACTGAATACAAAAAGCCATAAGGGTCTGGAACGACTTGTAGGTGAGTAAAATAATATTTTTAATTTTCATGTCTGGGTAAACATTTCCTTCAGTAGAAATCTAAACTTCATAGGAAGCAGCCAGGGTTTGAGAAGCATTTATGCAACCTAAATTCACACATATGCCCTAAAAGGTGGATACGTTTAAATTTGAGCTCTAGACATGAATTTATAGCCCACATCTTTACAAAACCACCATCCACATTTTATGAGCTAATTATGCAAACGCTAAATAAAATTGCCACTCTCAGAAAGGTCATCCCCACATCGAGAGAGACTTATGACTGGGTTGCTCAGATCATATGATGCCCTGCATTAGTAACTGTGAGCAGACACTATCATAACTTCAGCTGCAAAATGCCAGAGATAAACCAAATTGTAGAGAGCTAAGCAATTTTGTTCTAAAAAACAACAGGTTTGTCTGGAGCTTTGTTAGACACACTTATGGGGTAGATGCTAAAATAGTTTGACTGGATCTTAAGGAATCTTTATAGCTGTTTGCATCTGTGTCCTAAGCTTACCAGAAATGCTTCTGTGAGTTTAAATCCACTCTTCTGTGTCTCGCAACTGTTGTGTTGGCCCAGAAAACCTACATCCTATTTCCATTCTCTTGTCATTTTTCATTTGTCATTTTCTAGGTGTATGTATGTGAATCTGTATATAAGAGATACAGAATCTGGTGTTGGTTAAAAATAGAACTGTATGAATTTGTCATTGGTGAGATGGGGCAGGATTAGTTTATGTGTGGTCAATTAATTAAAAAACTGGAATCAAATGTATTATGATATGATACATTTATACCATATAAATTGTAACCCTAACCCTAACTCTAACCTTTAACCCTAATCCTAACACTAACCGTAATCCTAACCCTAACTCTAACTCTAAACCTAATCCTAACCCTAATTTTAACTCTAACCCAAATCCTAATCCTAACCCTAACTCTGACCCTAATCCAAACCCTAACCCTAATTTAAACCTAACTCTAACCCTAACCCTAACCCTAATCCTAACCCTAACTCTAACCAAAATCCTAACTCTAACCCTAACTATAACCCTAACCCTAACCCTAACTCTAATCCTAACCCTAACACTAACTCTAACCCTAATACTAACCCTAATCCTAACCCTAACCATAACTCTAACCCTAATCCTAATCTTAACCCTAACTCTAATCCTAACCCTAACCCTAACTCTAACCCTAACCCTAAACCTAACCCTAACCCTAACTCTAACCCTAACTCTAACCCTAATCCTAACCCTAACTCTAACCTTTAACCCTAACTCTAAACCTAACCCTAATCCTAACTCTAACCCTAACCCTAATCCTAACCCTAACTCTAACCCTAACCTTAACCCTAACTGTAACCCTAACCATAATCCTAAACCAAACCCAAACTCTAATACTAACCCTAACACTAACTCTAACACTAACCCTAACTCTAACCCTAACCCTAACATTAACTCTAACCCTAATCCTAATCCTAACCCTAACCCTAACTCTAACTCTAACCCTAATCCTAACCCTAACCCCACCTCTAACCCTAACTCTAACCCTAATCTTAACCATAACTCTAACTCTAACCCTAATCGTAACCCTAACCCTAACTCTAACTCTAACTAAACTCTAACCCCAATCCTAACCCTAACCATAATCCTAAACCAAACCCTAACTCTTATACTAACCCTAACTCTAACCCTAATCCTAACCCTAACCATAATCCTAAACATAAAACTGACTCTAATACTAACCCTAACACTAACTCTACACCTAACCCTAACCCTAACTCTAATCCTAACCTTAATACTAACTCTGACCCTATTCCTAACCCTAATCCTAATCCTAACTCTGACCCTAATCCTAACCCTAACCCTAACACTAACTCAAACCCTAATCCTAATCCTAACCCTAAGCCTAACTCTAACCCTAACCACAATCCTTAACCTAACCCTAACTCTAATACTAACCCTAACACTAAACCTAACCCTAACTCTAACCCTATTCCATACCCTAACGCTAATCTTAACCCTAACACTAACTCTAACCCTAATCCTAACCCTAACCCTAATCCTAACTCTAACCCTAATCCACACCCTAACCCTGACCCTAACCCTAACCGTAATCCTAACCCTAACTCTAACCCTAACCCTAACATTAACCATTACTCTAACCCTAATCCTAACCCTAATCCTAACACTAACTCTAACTTTTAACACTCACTCTAACAACCTAACCCTAACCCTAACTCTAACCCTAATCCTAACCCTAACTCTAACCCTAATCCTAACCCTAACTCTAACCCTAACCATAAACCTAAACCTAACCCTAACTATAATACTAACCCTAACACTAACTCTAACCCTCACCCTAACACTAACTCTAACCCTATTCCATACCGCAACTCTAATCCTAACCCTAACACTAACTCTAAACCTAATCCTAACCCTAGCCCTAACCCTAACCCTAACTCTAATGCTAACCCTAATCCTAACCCTAACCCCAACACTAACCCTAACCCTAACTCTAACCCTAATACTAACCCTAACTCTGACTCTAACCCTAATCCTAACCCTAACCCTAACTTTAACTCGAACTCTAACCCTAATCCTAACCCTTACCATAATCCTAAACCTAACCCTAACTCTAATACTAACCCTAACCCTAACAATAACTCTAACCCTAATCCTAACCCTAAACCTAACCCTAACCATAAATCTAATCCTAACCCCAACACTAACTCTGACGCTAATCCTAACCCTAATCCTAACCCTAACTCTAACTCTAATCCTAATCCTAACCCTAACCCTAACTCTAACCCTAACCATAATCCTAAACCTAACCCTAACTCTAATACTAACCCTAACATTAACTCTAACCCTAACACTAACCCTAACCCTAACTCTAACCCAATTCCATACCCTCACTCTAATTCTAACCCTAACACTAACTCTAACCTTAAACCTAAACCTAGCCCTAACCCTAACTCTAACTCTAACCCTAACCCTAATCTTAACCCTAACCCCAACTATAACCCTAACCCTAACTCTAAACCTAACCGTAAGCCTAACCCTAACTCTAACCCTAACCGTAATTATAACCCTAACTCTAACCCTTACTCTAACCGTAATCCTAACCTTAACTCTAACCTTTAACCCTAACTCTAAACCTAACCCTAACCCTAACTCTAACCCTAATCCTAACCTAACTCTAACCCTAATCCTAACCCTAACTCTGACCCTAATCCTAACCCTAACCCTAACTCTAACATTAACCATAATCCTGCACCTAACCCTAACTCTAATACTAACCCTAACACCTTGTTGGAGATAACTAGGGGGCAATGACCGCGTGGGGCCAGACCCAGAGGAAGTTCTCCCATTGATAACCACTTTCTCGGGCCCAGCGATGATATTGAATAACAGAATTAAGGAAGAGTTTAATAAGAGCCAACAAATACATGAGCCACTACAAGGACTGAAGATGGTCTCGGCATACAAGAAAAATACAAATCTGAAAGGTATGCTGGTGAGATCAAAATTCAACTCTGATTCATATAGACCTCGGGCTCGGACACCCAACATGAATTATGCTGATTTTCATAGGACGCTGAAGTATCTGAGAGTTAAAAAAGAGGGATATCCAATTGCAGACGATATTACTTTTTACACCAAAAATTTGGTGTATCTTATTTCATGTAAACAGTGTAACCTAAAATATGTAGGAGAAACAAAATATTCTATGGAAATTAGAATAAAACAACATGTGTATAACATTAAAAAGAATAACTGTAATACACAATTAGTCCTTCATTTTAAACAGCATGGAATACAAAACCTTCAAATTGCAGGTCTGCAAAGTAATCCTCAATGGTCCACTCAACAGAGACGTAGATCAGAATGGATGTGGATTAATAGATTGGGAACCCAATTTCCAGGGGGCTAAATGCTTGATTTCGATCGGGGAGAAGTACACTTTGATAATAGGGGACATTTTTTAGGGAGATGGGAGGAAAAATGGGGTTGTATATGTGTTTACATGTTTTTTGTGGGGGATAGATAGGGATAATATATCAAATTTAAAACAAATATATTTATATATATATATATATATGTATATGTATAGGGGAGTGACCGGTATTGAATAAAACCAACTTCTTTTATGTGTGTGGTTGTGCCCTTTAATTTAATAAATTTGGATATGGGTTGATTTTGATGGATTTTGAGCACTTATATGAAGAATAGCACTTATGGGACTTGATACCATTAACTTTTAAACTTTTTTATAAAATCCTTTTGAACTTGATTTTGAGCACTGATTAGAACTTGGTTTTTTAAATGTATAGCACTTAAGAGGTTTTTATTTGACAGCGGCAATCTCTCTGGTTTTAGTTCTGTATATTTATTTACTTTAATAAATATATTTATGAAATATATAATGTATCTATATCTATATTATTTATACATATGGGGGTGTGGGCACCTATTAATCTTAACCCTATTGTCATAAAATGACTCGACAAGAATATAAAACCCCTGCTATACAAGATTAATATCCATGTCTCTATTAATAGATCTATCCAATACTATAATTAGAGGGTGGCTTTGAAACCCAATCCCAATCCTAAACTGGCCTTAACCCCTCTGGTCCTCAATATGGACCCGTACTTTTGCTCTAGCTACAACTGAATTGGGCCTTAAAACTGACCCTAATCCTAGCTCTAAATCTAATCTTACTGGGCCCTAATGCTGTCCCAAAATCTATTATTGGACCCTAATGCTGACTCAAATCTTAGCCCTAACTCTAACTTTACTGGGCCCTAATGCTGTCTCTAATCTCAGCTCCTATTCTAGCCTTACTGGGTCTTAATGCTGTCCCAAAACCTAGCTCTAACCTTATTGGACCCTAATGCTGACCCGAACCCTAACCCTAACCCTAACCCTAACCCTAACCCTAACCCGAACCCTAACCCTAACCCTACTGGGGGGATCCTAACCCTAACCTAATTGGAAGATGGGAGGGTGGTGAAACCTGGGATAGTGGCAGAGTGGATCCCTAAGTGGGCTATGCCATCAGTGGTGAAGGTTTAACTGAAGAACCACCAAGGGCGACACGCGAGGTGGACAGGCCATGGGGATGAACTGATTACTACACCGGACCAGGTGAATCCCCTAACCAGGAGGGGAAGGGGTGAAGGGGATTCAAAAAGGGTAACATGAAGATATTTGGAGGGGGAGAATGGGTTAATAGGGAGAGGAATTCCAGTATGCATGTCTCCAATGTTGGTTTCCTAAAAAAATAGGAGAAATTTTTTTAAAAAAAAGTAATACATAATCTTCAAGAGTGGGGTATTAAGAGGGGGTGTCTCTCTCTATCTCTCTCTCTCTCTCTCTCTCTCTCTCACTGGGTAAATTGTTTATGGAGAAAGAAAAAATACAAAATAAACCAGAATCGTGAGCCAGTATTACCTAAAGGAAGAAAATAATATATTATATTCTTTTCCCGGCACATAAAAATAAAAACCATTTTTCCTGCACCTAACCCTAACTCTAACCCTAACCCTAACATTAACCATTACTCTAACCCTAATCCTAACCCTAATCCTAACACTAACTCTAACTTTTAACACTCACTCTAACCCTAACCCTAACTCTAACCCTAATCCTAACCCTAACTCTAACCCTAATCCTAACCCTAACTCTAACCCTAACCCTAACCCTAACTCTAACCCTAACCATAAACCTAAACCTAACCCTAACTATAATACTAACCCTAACACTAACTCTAACCCTCACCCTAACCCTAACTCTAACCCTATTCCATACCGCAACTCTAATCCTAACCCTAACCCTAACACTAACTCTAAACCTAATCCTAACCCTAGCCCTAACCCTAACTCTAATGCTAACCCTAATCCTAACCCTAACCCCAACACTAACCCTAACCCTAACTCTAACCCTAATACTAAACCTAACTCTGACTCTAACCCTAATCCTAACCCTAACCCTAACTTTAACTCGAACTCTAACCCTAATCCTAACCCTTACCATAATCCTAAACCTAACCCTAACTCTAATACTAACCCTAACCCTAACAATAACTCTAACCCTAATCCTAACCCTAAACCTAACCATAAATCTAATCCTAACCCCAACACTAACTCTGACGCTAATCCTAACCCTAATCCTAACCCTAACACTAACTCTAACCCTAATCCTAACCCTAACCCTAACTCTAACCCTAACCATAATCCTAAACCTAACCCTAACTCTAATACTAACCCTAACATTAACTCTAACCCTAACCCTAACTCTAACCCAATTCCATACCCTCACTCTAATTCTAACCCTAACACTAACTCTAACCTTAAACCTAAACCTAGCCCTAACCCTAACTCTAACCCTAACCCTAACCCTAACCCTAACTCTAAACCTAACCGTAAGCCTAACCCTAACTCTAACCCTAACCGTAATTATAACCCTAACTCTAACCCTTACTCTAACCGTAATCCTAACCTTAACTCTAACCTTTAACCCTAACTCTAAACCTAACCCTAACCCTAACTCTAACCCTAATCCTAACCCTAACTCTAACCCTAATCCTAACCCTAACTCTGACCCTAATCCTAACCCTAACCCTAACTCTAACATTAACCATAATCCTGCACCTAACCATAACTCTAATACTAACCCTAACACTAACACTAACCCTAACCCTAACCCTAACTCTAACCCTATTCCATACCCTAACTCTAATCCTAACCCTAACACTAACTCTAAACCTAATCCTAACCCTAGCCCTAACCCTAACTCTAACCCTAATCCTAACCCTAACCCCAACTCTAACCCTAACCCTAACTCTAACCTTAATTCTAACCCTATTCCATACCCTAACCCTAACCTTAACTCTAAACCTAACCCTTAACCGTTAACCCTTACCCTAAACCTAACCCTAATCCTAACCCTAACTCTAACCCTAACCCTAACTCTAACCCTAATCCTAACCCTAATCCTAACCCTAACTCTAACCTTTAACCCTAACTCTAAACCTAACCCTAACCCTAATCCTAACCCTAACCCTAATCCTAACCCTAACCCTAACCCTAATCCTAACCCTAACCCTAACCCTAGCCTAATCCTAACCCTCACCCTAACCCTAATGTCAATGAATTACATTAATCAATATTGGCTGAGAAAAGGCCCCAAATGAAAATAATTCAAAGATATTGCATGATTGCAGCAGATGAAAGCATTGAATAAAGTAAAAGTTGTATGTAATATGCACCTGGATTTAGATGTTGTTCACGCAGAATGCGTTCTTGAATTCTGTCTGCACTTAAATTTTCATTACTGGTTTATGTACATGTGCAGATTTACATCTTTGGCTGTTTCATGGTGTTTTGCTGTTTTTCAACATCTTGCTGTGTTTGCATTTCTATTAGTGCTGCCTCTTTAAGAAGCCTTGTCAAGGTAAATGTAGTGTCTCAAATATCCTAGAGGGGTCAGTCTGCATCCTGTAAGACTACTACAAGACACGCCCACTACAAGGCATGCACTACTACAAATTAAATCCCCTTCAAATAACAGGCACATTGCTAAAGTCTCACAACAGTTGGATGTCACATTCATACACTTTGTTTGTTGTGTTTATTTGAGTCCAACAGCAACCCTACACCTATCCCTAACCCAAACCTAACCCTTATCACAAACATTAAAACATTTATTTAAAAAGTTCTATTGAATACAATCATACCATTGTACCAGTAGGTGGTGACAGTGAGGGGAAAATGTGAATCACTTCACAGCTGAAAGCTATTAGTTTCATTAAACGAAGCTTAACATTGTCTTTGTGTTTGTTTTTGAGTTGCCAGTATGCAATAGACTGGCATGTCTTAATAGTCAATATTAGATAAAAAAGTAACTTTCTCTAGAAACTCATCAGTCAATCATTGTTTTTTAGTAATGAAGGCTAAACAATGCTTGAAATTGATTTTATGCAAAGATGTACACTACAGTCTAAAATGACAAAGAACAACTGGCTCTAACAAGGACATAAAGAGATGAAGGAGGCCAGATGTACAACTAAACAAGAGGGGAAGTACATCAGAGTCTCTAGTTTGAGAAATAGACGCCTCACATGTCCTCAGCTGACAGCTTCATTGAATTCTACCCGCTAAACAGTTTCATGTACAACAGTAAAGAGAAGACTCAGGGGGGCCTTACTTGGAGTGGTCATGTAGTGAGTATTCCAGGCTGTCTAGTGGGACACAAGCAGATACACTTGAAATATCCAGCTGCCTTTGAATGCAAGAACTCTTCCATGTGAAAGGATCCTTAGGGGCCGTTCAGACCGAAAGTGTCTTAGCGTGAAAAAAGCGAGACATAGTGCAACAAATAAAAACGAATAGTGGTGTTCCAGATGCGTTTTTAACATTTTAAGTCCTTTTAAATGGACACATCTTAAAAATGCAGCACTACAGCGTGAACTTCTGAAAAACAGTGAGCGCAGCAGTCAAAGATGTCCGTCTTGCGCATGTTTACAAAGACAAAACATTTAAATTCTCTCCAATGGTGGAACAATTCCTAAAAATGGGTCATGGGGCAAGATACATTTTTTTTTTAATGACCACATTTTAATGTAATTAACCACATTAAATTAGTTTGCTAAATTGATAGCCCTAGTTTAAAATAAAAATGCTTCACCATAAAGTGATTCTGTCTCTAAGATGGGGGATGATTATTGCCATGAGATGGAATTTAAGAGACACTTACACAGTTTTAAAGCACAAAACTGTCTATTCTAATAAATAGTCTTAATTGAGATATGATGGTGTAAACACACTCTCTCTCACAAACACACAGTGTACAAAAATACTCACAGGTGTCATTACTGGGAGAGAGAGAGAGAGCGAGAAAGAGAGAGCGAGAGAGAGAGAGAGAGAGAGAGAGAGAGAGAGAGAGAGAGAGTAGGGTGTTTCTGGGACAAAATTCAATACAAACTGATAAAAATGCTGAGGGAATACATTGTGTATCATTAATCTAGCAGTGCCAGTAAAAGGAATTGGACGATCGTAGGCTTGTGGACCAGCAAAATCAATCTGTATTGTTCACTTCTGATAGCTGTTATAGCTACAGGACATTCACAATACTGGCATGTTGTGCTACTTATTGGGATCACTTAAGCTGAAGTTCATGGAGCTCCAAATCCATCTTCAGATTCTTCTTTATTTTGTTTTGTTGACATCTTACATAAGGAATAATAAAGTAGGATATTCAGTTGAAATAAAGAGTTTTTCATTAAAGGATCATATGTGAGTGTCTACAGGCCTCATAAATAATCACTTGCATGTGCATTCTAATAAGATAAACCATTTTTATTCTGGCAATGAACAAATGGGAGGAGAAAAAGAGGAAAGGAAATGTGGTATCTTGTTGGATCAATGGATGTGTGTCATCAATGTGTGGGGAATATCAATAAGTGTCTCATCCACATCAGATATACACACACATTCAAGCATATTTATTTATACTTATTCAAGGTTAGAGAGAGTGAGAGAGCGAGAGCGAGAACGAGAAAGTGAGAATAAGAGAGTGTGAGAAAGGTTTAATGTTAAGTCGGTCCACTGTGCAGCAGATTTTGACACAACACAAACAATTTCAATGTTTTAACACAAACAATTTTACCACATGCATGCAGATATTACAGATACAGAGTTATGATAGACTTTTATGGTAGGGGACATTGGAGCAAGTTGATAACTAAGGAGGTACTTGTAATTTAGGGGGAGGAGCCATTATCATTCAAGAGATCGTTTTATTGGACTAAATTGACACTCTCCTATTTCCTTTTTGGTCTACTTTCCTAGGAGACTAATGGTGAAAATCTGCTAAATCTGTATTTGGTTAACTATTAGGTGTATACTATGCTACACAGTATACTTGCATAGAGTTGCTGTTAAAGCTAATGGACATGTATTTAAGCAATAAAACTCACATTTGTAGGGTTTTTAAATAATGAAGTGAGAAGAATGCCATGTTAAACTCTACCATTTTTCTGCAGGGTTTGATTTCCACACTGGAGTGTGTCGCTGGTGGTGTGTATGAATACCAAACAAGCCACTGGCTGTGATGTCAGATGACCCTGTCTGGGCTAGATGGACTTTGAGATCTTAAAGCTCTGTTTGGAAAACAGTTTGGGCTGCTGACACTGTTGTCCCTGACAAAGCTCCAAGGAGGATAATTAAAACCCACCACGGAACTATTTCTGACAGCCTTAAATCCTCCTGGACTCTGAAGGATCCACTGGGGAAAAATAAATATGTCCAATTACCTCTAACCCCACATCCATCAGTCAAATAGAGTGTAGAAAAAAGAGAGATGGAGATAGAAAAAAGACAGAAATCCATGTATTTAGTCTCCTTGTCCTTAAAGAAAGTAATTTGTTTCTAAAGCTCAGAAAATGACTTACACAGTAGGGTCTGAGAAAGTCTGAGACCACATCAGACTGATTGACTATTCCTGAGCTAAACTCTGTCTGTGCTTACCGAAATTTGAAGCACTGCCCCCAGTGGTTGAAACAGGAGGTTTTTGAACTTGTAGGCATACGTGAGCTCCATTGTGAAATGCCCACAGAGGGGTGCCAAAATCGAGTTGTGGTGTTTTTAAGCAATAAAGTATGAGAGGCTGTGCTATAGTGAATATAGTCATGGCTGAAGGGCGTTGTCTAATCCAAACCTTATATTCACAATATGGCACAGCCTCGTGTATTAAATGGTCACTACACAATAATAATAATAATAAGGACACAAATGTTCATCCAAATGCTATATTTTGTAAGTAAAATAATTTAATGCCAACCTTCAGCCAGAAAAAATATTCCCTGGCAGTAAATATCAAAGTCTTTCTAGCAAGTCAGTACACAGTCGACCATACTTGGAACGTTCCCGGGAGACTATTTCCAGTCATGCCAGTGCAGCTCCTATCTCCTTGAATGGGGAAAGACTGAAATATCAAAAGCAGTTGATCAAGATTACAAATTAAAGAACAGATTTCAAATCAGCAGTAACAATTAATAACATTGGAATTATAAATTGCGCTTCTTTACCTAATTTTACACTAAAACACTAAATTTACCCAGCTTGTATAGCTAACGTGCATGCGGGTTCTCGAGTTGATTGACAGGCGATGTCTGTATCTAACATTTGTTTGGCTCGTTTACCAGGGAGGCGTGACTTCCTTTCTACAACCGTTGACCATTGGTCGCTTAGAGATCTTTGGTTGTCTATTCCAATTTGTCCCATTCATTTTAATAGAAGTGGCCTGTCTCTCATTAATAAATAGTCTCTGGAAAACAGTAAACAGAACACTGCTAGGCAACAAGAATTACTGTCAGCTATAGGTACTGTGCAGTGATACAAATAGAAGTTCCGTGAAGAGGTCAGAGCTGAGATTTATTGTGAATAAATCATGACGGTTGACCAACCAACATCCAGGACCAGAACTATCCATTTTATAATTATCTGTACAGGATGTAATACAGTAAAGAGGAATGCCTATTTTATTAACTCTACCCCAACCCTAGATCTAACCGCCAGTGGAGTAAAAATCTTTTCTTAGAGGGAAAATGGAACCTCTGTATCTCGCTCGTCACTGAATATGCGAACGCACTTACTTCCTGGTTTCAACATGGGACGAGAAACCTCCCATGCAGCTGACACAACGTGCTTTCATTCATGCCACAGGAGAAGGTAAACATGCTTGAACCGATGCACTTATATGTATTTATGCAAATTTGTGACATTGGCCATGTTAACTCAGGGTTTGCACAAACCTAGGGAGTTCATGCCAGCTCGAGTGCATGCTGTCCTGAAGGCAAAAGGGGGACACACAGTACCAAATACAGAGCATTTTTAAGTCATGTCTATTTTCTAATTTAACTCTTCACTCACATTGTTATGCTGCTAATATAACTTGTATAGGTAATTTCTTTTTTGTATCATTAAATTAGAAAGAATGCAAAATAGAACTTATTTGACTAGTGGTCCTTGACTTGTAGACCAAACTATATACAAAATAAACAAAACATTATAGCCTGTTAGATATAAACAGTTTATATAGTTAATATAGTTACAAGTTTATATATACATTGCAAAATGCACATTGGTGTAAATATTGCATGTACATTATATTTATTATAAAATGTACCATAAAATACACTTACTGAGAACTTTATTAGGAACACTACGGTCCTAATAAAGTGCCTGATGTGGTCTGTTGTAGCACATCCGCTTGAAGGTTCGACGTGTTGTGCATTCTGTGATGTTATTCTGTTCACTACAATTGTACAGAGTGGTTATCTGAGTTACCATAGCCTTTCTGTCAGCTCAAACCAGTCTGGTCATTATCTGATGACCTCTCTCATCAACAACTCTACAAAACAAGTATTTTTGTCTTGTTTTCCTGTAAAATTACCGTAACATTCTTAAAAAGTGATTTATTTACTTGTCAAGCAAAATGGGATTAGATATCAAGCCTTGTTTTAAGATAAATCTGACAAAATATAGTAAACTTTAGACTTCTGCCAATGGGGTAATCAAAATAAAATTGTTTCCCCTTTGAATTAAGTTTATTTTTCTTACCCATTGGAAAACATTTTTTTTTTTTGTTTTAAGCATAAATCTCCCTAAATTTATATTTCTCTCAAAACAAGATGTAAAATCTAATGTCAGTTTGCTTGTCAAGTAAATAAATCATGTTTTAAGAATGTTTAGATATTTTTACTGGAAAACAATTAAAAATAATTGTCTTGAAAATCATTTCAGTCCACATACCTGCCGCTCACTGGAAGTTGTTTGTTTTTGCCACCATTCTGAGTAAACTAGAGACTATTGAGCGTGAAAATCCCAGGAGATCAGCAGTTACAGAAATACTCAAACCAGCCTGTCAGGCACCAACAATCATGCCACGGTCTAAATCACTGAGATCACATTTTCCCTATTCTGATAGTTGATGTGAACAGTAACTTAAGCTCCTGACCCACATCTGCATGACTTCATGCATTGCACTGCTGCCACATGATTGGATAATTAGATAATAGCATGAATAAGTAGGTGTACACATGCTCAATGAGTGCATTTAAATTATAATAAATAATGCTAACTTTATATTTTATTTGTACATTTCCACATTCCTCAGATAATGACATAAGAAATTAAAATATTATTTATTCATTAATTTATTTATTAGTGGTTGCAGGCAAACATGACACTGGACATACACCAAGAAATCCCTATAGCGTCAATGACAATGCTGTTGCAAGTAATGCAATCATTTTGGGAACTTGAAGGTATTTGATGGTTTGTAAACAACCGATTGTCTGTGGTGCCAGAGATCACACACACACACACACACACACACACACACACACACACACACACACACACACACACACACACACACACACACACACACACACACACACACACACACACACGTAGCACCCTTGCCCTTTCTTCCCTGCTTTGATGTTATCAGTTGTGACAGTGCTGTGGAACTATTTGGATAGGGATGTGATACAGTGCTCTCCATGCTTATCAAATCTTCCAGAGAGGAGACTATTAACTCAAAGCAAATTGTGCCATGTAGCTTAAAGGGACTTGTCTGTTCCAATATCCCTAATATCTCTATTTGTTGTCAGAGTGTAAAGGAGTCTGTTGTACTTTGTTAGGGGGAGTGATGGCAAAAGCACATTTGTCATGGCAGTACACACTCAATGTCTTTCTCTCTCATCTTATCTTATTCTTCCCTCAGTGTATCTGACTTTACATGACTATTATGGTTTTATGTTTATTTTAAATAAATGGTTTTATGTAACATCCATTCCTGTTGACTGTATAATGTCATTTACAGCTAAAATACAACTCACTTTTGGCGCCACCCTGTGGACATTTCATCTTAACACACTTCCAGCTTCAGCCACATGAGGCAGTGTGTAATGTCTAGATGTGTTTTTGTTCATGTTTTGTGTTCATGTCTTTTATTTTGTAAGTTTAGTTCCTGTTCTGGTCATGTGGTTCTTGTCTTGTGATTTCCTGTTCCCTCATGTGATGTGGTCATGTGTTTCCCTTGTTCATGTGTCTTGTTTTCATTGGTCCATTGTTTGAGTACTTTGTTATCAGTTCTAGTTTGTCATTGTTTTTGTTATTGTACACCCTAGTTCTCATTACCGCAATGTGTAGAAATTATATATATTTTTTGTTGTAAAGTATTACATTTTATTTAAATTCATTGTACAACGTAATCTTTTTTCTGTAATATATTAGTGTAACTGTAATGAAAACAATGGGAATAATAAAAGTAAAAAATCTGGAAAATTATTTCACAATGCAAAAAATCTTAATGGCCCTAAATGTAGGCTTCATTTTCATTATGCTTAATAAATTTCATATGTTTTTGTATTGATTTGCAGTTAAAGTCATGTCAAGTCGCACTTTATTTATAAAGCACATTTAAAAACAACAGAAGTTGACCCAAAGTGCTTTAAAAATCAATCAAATCAATATACAATGACAGAAAAGTGAGTGTACAGAAGGCCTGTCACAAAATGCCATCCAAAAAAAACTGGGAGGGCAACATGATGTCTAAGAATAGAGATGTAGCCTGGGTGGCAGTCTTAAATTTGACGGCACCAGACAAAGTCACACTCCATAACCAGTTCTCACCAGCCATCAGTGCTGATGAATTGAGTAGAGCCCAACGGGAGGACATGGTGATTGGACCAGTCATCGAACTGAAGGAAGCTGGTAAGACAGTGACCCCTGATGTTCGGTGCACAGCCGCTAGCGACACAAAGAAGTTGTTTTGAGAATGGCACAGGTTGGTCCTAGAAAACAACATCTTGTATAGGAGAACCACACAAAGACGACAACTAGTATTGCCTGCAAAGTATCGGAAAATGGTCCTTCAGCAGCTGCATAACCACATGAGTCATGTTGGGGCAGAGAAGGTGTTACAGCTAGCTCGAGAAAGGTTCTACTGGCCTGGGATGAGGAGGAGTGTGGAAGAGTATGTGACCCGCCAGTGTCCATGCATAACACAGAAACAGCCAGTAACGCATGTGCGTGCACCAATGGGAGAAATCACATCAAGCGCACCTCTTGAGTTGGTATGTATTGAATACTTGCACCTTGAGGCCAGTCGTGGGGGGTATGAATACATCCTTATGGTGATTGACCACTTCACCAGATTTGGCCAGGCCTGTCCTACCAGGAACAAATCTGGGAAGACCTCAGCTGAGAAAATATTCAATGACTTCATACCTCGTTTCGGATTCCCCGCAAAGCTACATCATGCTCAGGGGCGCGAGTTTGAAAATTCCCTTTTCCACACCCTACAGAAGCTCTCTGGAGTTGGTCGCTCCAGGACTACACCCTACCACCCCCAAGGTAATCCTGTAGAGAGACTAAATCGAACTTTGCTACAGATGCTTCGGACGTTGACTGATATGGATAAACAAAGCTGGAAGGAACATCTGCAGAAGGCAATCCATGCCTACAACTGCACCAAACATGAATCTACGGGGTACTCACCATTCTACCTTATGTATGGTCGCAATCCCCGACTCCCCATTGACTTATTGTTCGGGCTGGTGCAGGAAGATGGATTCAACACCCCACACGGGTATGCTGAACGCTGGGCAGATCGGATGGCTGAAGCCTATAGAATTGCAGTGCAGAGCAGCAAGCAGATGAGTCTTCGCAATAAAGAGTACTACGACCAGAAAGCCAGCTGTGTCATCCTAAGACCTGGAGATCGTGTCCTGGTAAGGAATCTAAGTCAGAGAGGTGGCCCAGGAAAGCTGCGTTCTTATTGGGAGCCCACCATTTATGTTGTGAAAGAGCAACTAGGTGACAACTTTGTGCATCCTGAAAACAATGAATGCAAGATTAGAACACTGCATCGAAACCTCCTTTTGCTTGTGAATGACTTACCAACACCAGAGAGCTTGGACCCAGAGAGACAGGAAGTAACTCAGAGGAGAAGTGTTGTGACAAGGGGACAGCAAAACAGAAAGGTGACACAAAAAGAGGAGGCAGAAGAAGATGGAGAGATTAGCTCTGAAGAAGATGAAGGTTACTATTTGAGGAGGGACAGCAATTCAAAATATCCAGGAACTGGGAGAGTAGAACCGGAAAATGTACTGTCTCAGAAAGTAAGGAATGGACCTTGCACCACTGAAAGCGATGGTTTACCAATGACTTGCACAAGAGGGACTTTGGGACAGTTACCAATAGAACCAGAGTAAATACCGACTCGGTTACTAACGTAACCTCGGTTCCCTGAGAGGAGGGAACGACTATTGCGTAAGTAGCTTACACTATGGGAAAACTCAGTTTCTCGAGAAATATTGAAATCTTTATGTAAAACGCATTGCAGCTGCACAGCAGACAGTGATGAGCGAGGCAGCTCGGTCATTGGCTGTGCTGCGGCAACTGCTCGAACCAGTGACGGGGCGACTTAGAACGCTACGACCAATGGGGGCGCTGCAACGCATTCGCAGCGCTCAGAGCCTGCTGAAATTAGCATATGAGGGCTATATAATGAACGCCCCGCCATGCCAGATCTTTTAGGTTCAATCGACTGAAGCTTAACTGACCAAGCACAGACACGGCAGCTTACGCAATAGTCGTTCCCTCCTCTCAGGGAACCGAGGTTACGTTAGTAACCCTATCGAGAGGTCTCTCCTATTGCGTAAGTAGCTTACGCTATGGGAACACCATGTAAAATGCTGTGCGTGCTGACTTCGCTCTATCAAGCCAGAGGCAGTTGCCTGAGCCTTAAAGCAAAGTGATATTCCACGAGCCGGCCAGCGGCGAGCTATATAGTGGGGTATGACAGGGCGTCCTTGCCTTCAAGGTGGGGCGCTCCTGGTACAAACACAAGCACATATCTCATGTACTGAGCTTTTGTGTACTGGTACGCATAATAAAACCTCTAAGTCGGTCAGAGACGGACCTTATAAGGGAGGAGATGATGCCCAGCATATACATACTCCAGTTCATTCCACAGTCAGACTGATAGAATGTTGGAATGCAGTGAGGGACCTGTAGGTTATAAAACCTGATAAATGTCGAAGGCAAGGCCCAGCCTGCCGCCAGACAAATATCTTCAATGGGTATCCCACTCGACCATGCCCACTAGGAGGCCATGCTCCTCGTAGAGTGAGCTCTGACGCCTAAGGGGCATTGAAGGCCCTTGGCTCCATAAGCTAGCGCTATAGCATCCACTATCCAGCCGATATTCGTTGCTTTGAGACAGCGAGACCCTTAGTTCGGCCGCCAAAGCATACGTAATAATTGTTCCATCTGTCTGAACAGGGCAGAACGCTCCAAATATACTTTAGCGCCCTGACCGGCAGAGTAAATTTGCATCACCTTCGCCTGCTGAGGATGATAGCGCTGCCAGAGATATCACCTGTGCTCTGAAGGGTGTAGAGAGCACCTTAGGAATATACCCGTGCTTTGGCCTAAGGACAACTCTGCAGTCGTTAGGTCCAAATTCCAGGCAAGCAGCTTGATGACAGCGTGCAGGTCGCCCACTCTTTAACTGAAGCGAGTGCCAGCAAGAGCGTGGTTTTGAGCGAGAGCTGCTTGAGGTGCACGGTTCGGAGAGGTTCGAACGGGCACCTTTGAGTGCGCCCAGGACCGTGGGCCAGGTCCCAGATCGGCACCGAAGGTGGGCGAGGAGGGTTCATCCTCCTAGCTTCTTAGGAAACGTAACAATCAGATCGTTTTTTCCTAATGAATGTCCTTTATCAGGATTGTGTGACGCCGCTATGGCAGCCACATAGACTTTGAGCGTGGAGGGTGTGCGGCCCGCCTCCAGCAGCTCCTGCAAAAAGGCGTAGTACACTTGGTATCTCGCGACGCTTTGGGGTTCAAGCTCTTGGTATCACACCAGTCACTGAACACTTTCCACTTTTGGGCATACAAGCCTCGAGAGGGGCTCGCTACCAGTAATGGTTTTCAGAACTCCACTGGGGAGGTTCTCGGAACCCGCTGAGGGGCCATGCATGGAGGGCCCACAGATCGGGCGGGATGAAGAATCATCCCGCTGGCCTGTCCGAGGAGGTCTTGCCTCAGCTGAATCGGCCATGGGGCAGATTGCATCATCTGTACCAGCTCTGGAAACCACGCCTGGTTTTTCCAGAGTGGGGCTACCAGGAGCACTGCACATTTCACCTCCCTGATCCGACTGATGACCTGAGGCAGCATCGCGATCAGGGAAAAGCATACAAGGGGCGGCTCGGCCAAACTTGGGCGAAGCGCGTCCGTGCTTTTTGAGAAGAAGAGAGGGCAGTGCGCTTTCCTTGGAGGCTAAGAGGTCGACCTCTGCCTCGCCAAAGGTTCGCCATAACCACTGAACCATCAGAGGGTGGAGAGACCATTCTCCTGGGAGAACTTTGTCTCTGGATAGCATGTCCGGCTCCTTGGTTCAGGACGCCTGGCACGCGCGCTGCCCTTAGCGAAGCGCAGGTGGTGTTGTGACTATAGGATGAGCTCCCTGGCCATAGAGTGCAGGAGCTCGACCTGAGTCCACCTTGGCGATTTATATACTGAAACTACCGGCCATGTTGTCCGCTCGACCAGGACGTGTTCGCTTTGCAGGTACGGAATCAGGGCTCTGAGAGCCAAGGCGCACCGCCATTTCCAGACAGTTTATGTGTAGGCGCTTTTCCGGTTTGACCAAAAGCCGGAAACAGGCCTGCCCTCGTAAAGGGCCCCCATCCTATTTTGGAGGCATCTGTCGTGATCATTTTTCTCCGCAGTATTCACGCCCAGACTCACGCCGATTTGATACCAGTTTATGGCTTTCCAGGGCGCCAGGGCTTTTATACAGCCGTGATTCGCTCTGATCAAAAAGTGGCCAGAGCGCCACGCTGCGGAGTGGGGACGCGGCTCTTGAGCCAGCGCTGGAGAGGACGATGTGCAACAATCCTAACTGGAGTACAGCTGATGCCGAGGCCATGAGACCGAGCATTCTCTGAAATCGCTTGACGGGGTGTGCGCGCCCGCTCTGAACGATGTTGCAAGGCGTCGAATAGAGAGCGCCGCTCTGATGAGAGGCGCGCTGTCATCTGCACTGAGTCTAGCACTATTCCCAGAAAAGAAATATTCTGGCTGGGGATAGCACGCTCTTTGCAAAATTTATTCTCAGACCCAGGCATTGTAAATGGCTGATAGTCCAAGATCTGTGTGTCATTAACTGAACCTCTGATTGTGCTATGATTAGCCAATCGTCGAGGTAATTCAGTATCCGCGACTCCCGCTGTCTCAGGGGGAAAGTGCCGCGTCCATACATTTCGTGGAATGTACGGGGGCCAATGATAGGCCGAATGGTAGTACTGTGTACTGGTATGACTGTCCCTCGAAAGCTTAATCTCAGAAAGGGCCTGTGGTGAGGCGCTATCGGGATGTGAAAGCGCCTTTCAAATCCACTGATAGAAACCAATCCCCGGGCTGAACTTGCGTGAGGATATGTTTGTTTCTTAACATTCTGAACGAGCTGAATCATTAACGCTTTGTTCAGATGTCTGAGATCCAGGATGGGGTGAAGGCCACCGCCCTTTTCGACGAGAAAATAGCGGCTGTAAAAACCCGCCTCGCTCAAAGAGGGAGGAACAGTTTCTATAGCTCTTCTCTATCAGTTTGAGCACCTCGCGCGTAGAACATGTGACACATCTTTCCTCACTTTCGTCTCGACCACCGCTGAAAAGCGGGGTGGTCTGCGAGCTGAATTGAAGTGAGTATCCGTGTTTTATTATGTTCAAAACCCATTTCGCATGTCGGGATTTTTTCCCAGGCTTCTGCTCGCGACAGATATGGGGTGAATGCCAGCTGGGGCGTGTCGCAGTGACGATGGGCCCCGCCGGCAAATCGCTTTGTGCTAACACAGAATCTACGGCTCTCAGAGGCGCAGGTGCCGCTGAGCAGCCGTATTGAGTGCCGAGTGCAGAGGTGCGTGTGAGAGTACAGGCACATGCGCTATTTCCAAATGCTCACAGCATGAGTCGGAGAGGTGCTTGAAACTGTATGAACAGTATTTTGAAGTGGGGGTGCATTCATCATTATGGGCACGCCACCACATTCATAAAGCTTTCCGCGATTTAGCGGGAGTTTCTTAGCTCGCGCATTGCATCTGTGATGTTTGGCGCATAGCTGTTTGAAACTGTGTGGGTAGCTGTGTGTAGGGGTGCGTGCACACGGCAGGCACACACGCTACACTTATAGCACTTCCCGCTTTTACTGGGGAAGTGTTTATAACTGTGGGAACAGTGCTTGTGTGTAGTGGTGCATACATGACAATAGGCACACGATCTACATTTTTGAGACATCCAGCCTGAGCTGGGAGGTGTTTGGCACTGTTTGGACAGTATTGATATGTGGGAATGCGCACTTTAGTGTGGACATGTGAACCCTTAGTGACACAGGCAGAAAATGACTCTTTTGGTGATTTCTGTGTGTCGCGTGAAAACGGCGCTTGATTGCAGGTGAGCGAGTTTTATGACTGGCCCATTGACTGCTGTATAGACATTTCCAGCCGCCTGTAAGGGGACTGGGTAATGTTTTAAATGTTTGCGAGGGAGTGGTCCGGCATTTGCGAGACGCGTACTCCCTCTCTTTCTTCCTGCTGCTAGGAAGACTTACGAGGCTCTGTGTTCAGGGTGATTCTGGGTCGAGGGCCTCGTTGCTCCTGCGGCTTTCTTCGGCCAGCGGAACGTGAGCGGCGTCGAGCGTCCTTTTCAGGTCTGCTCTTCGGCTGGGCGGCTCTGCCCTGGCTCGCTGCTGCTGCTGGGGCGGTTTTTGAGATGAGCTGGAGCGCTTAGGCAGGAAGTGATGCATAGCTTGCGAATCCTTCCGTGCCTCAGTGAAGCGCTCCGTGAAATCTCTCACCGTAGGTCCGAACAGGCCGCTCGGAGTGACAGGTGCGCCAAGGAAGGGTGCCTTATCCGCGCCCTTCATCTCTGTTAGCGTTAGCCACAGATGGCGCCAAGGACGATCAAATTAGCCATGGCCCGCCAATGGATTGGGCGGTGGCTTTGTGGCTCGCAGAGCTACGTCCGTAGCACTGCGGAGGTCCTAAAGCGCCGGGTTCAGGTCCAGACTCGCCCATAGAGCGGAGAAGTTTGGCCTGAAACACTTGTAGAACCGCCATCGAATGCAGCGCTGACGCAGCTTGACCGGGCGGCGGCGTATGCGCGACCGGCGAGAGCTGATGTGGTTCTGCACGGCTCGATGGGTGAGAAGCTCTGGCCTTCCATCCAGCGGTGGAGGGTGGGCATAGATGGTTGGCCACAGTCTCCTCTAGGGGCGGAGTTGCTCGTAGCCTCTTTCTCTCGCTGTCCACTGAGGAGAGCGAAGAAGAGAAAGAAGGCTTTAGGCGAGCCGAGTGCGGGGCTTTCCACGACTTTATGAGCTCGTCGTGCACCTCAGGGAAGAAAGGAGAGGGTCTCTGTCGGGGGGCCTGCCGGCGCCCTGCAGGAACCACTCATCCAGCCGGCTGCGGGCGGGTTCTTCCAGAGAAGACCAGTCGAGCCCGAGGTCTTCCACGGCCTTAGACAGGATACGGACGATCTCCGAGTCCATGCTGGTGCCCGCGCTCGTGTCCGCTGATGCCGAGGGCATCCGCCCTGAATGAGTGCAGCTTCTGCATGGTCCAGACCCAGGCAGCGAGTGCAGATGATGTGCCGATCTCTGTCGGAAAGAGGACCTCTGCACGAGGCGCAGGCTGAAGGCATTTGAAACAACGCCTGGAAAATAACTCTTTTACTCTTAAAAAGCGTCGCGGGGGCGAACGCTTGTTCAGTAAAGGATATGCGATGCGCGCCGGATGGCGTAGCAGAAGGCTTCGAAGGCGGCTGAAGATGCCGGCGTCCTCTCAGCAGTCCCGCTGTAAGCTTGTCCACGGCGGCGAAAGACTCCAAAAATCCGGAGGATCCAGCGAAGAGAAGGTCTTCGCTGAAGGAGATTAAATCTAAAAGAACTGGCATGACGGGACGTTCATTATATAGCCCTCATATGCTAATTTCAGCAGGCTCTGAGCGCGCGAATGCGGGACGCGCCCCCATTGAACTGAGTGAAATCTCTGAAAGTCATGTAATACTGAACAGCATTTTGAATATGCAAATGAGTAACACAGTGATTGGCTGATGGACATATCTTCATGAAAACACTGTGTATTTGCAAGAAAGAGACTGAAACAGTGAGATTTGCATAAAGAAAACAATTTGTTCTGACAATTAATCTTTTTGACATTTGTGCTTGTTCTAATGTGAACATTTTGCTAAAATAAAGATAACCCAGCAAGACCAGAGTTGATCACACGCACATTGTTGTCCTGTGTTTATTTCACCATTCCACAGATTGCTGGGAATGCTTAACTGTCAGCTGATAATACATTTTCAAAGAGGATTTAAAAATGGCTATTGAAGAAGCTGACCTCACATGGTAAGGGAGATTATTTCAGAGTTTAGGACCCACCACAGAGAAGGCACGATTCCCGTTAGATCTCTAGCGGCAACGAGGAACCCTCAAAATAAGTTGATGAGAGGACCTGAGTTCTTTGGTGGGGGAGTAAGCGACGAGAAGATCACTGATGTATTTGGGTGTGAGACCAGATTGTGCCTTGTAAACATAAAGCAGAATTTTAAAATCAACCCTGAATTTTACGGGAAGCCAGTGTAGAGATGCTAATACAGGTGTAATGTGATTCCTATTTCTTGACACTGTCAAAAGTCTAGCTACTGCATTTTTAACCAGCTGTAGGCAGGATAACGCAGTTTGATGGAGGCCAAAGTACAATGAGTTACTGGTGAGTGGATCACAATTACCAGGTCCAGTCTATTGAAAATGACCCCCGCTTCAAATCCCTTGCACCAGTCGGAGGGCGACATAGAGAAGACCAAATGGCTGGTATGTTGTGGTTGTCAGAGTCAGTCGGAAATCTGCTGGGATGTTGGTGTAACCCTCAATGGACATACTGGGGGTGGCACGCAATTCCAAAGGCAGCACAATAGTTTTAAACTCCAGCTGACTGTTGGGCCGAAAAATTTAAGCACTGTAATTCCAGGGATGAGTAATATAAAACCATATCAGAAGCAAAATAACAGCATTTTCAGGGAGCTCTCCACTGAAACTGGCAAGGGCCAGTAGCAAAGTAGCAAAGGCCGGGTGACAGTTCACTCTTTTAAAAGGCCAACTAAAACATCAAAATGAAAACGGAGAGCAGCGACAGACAGACATGCCAGTGTCAACTCAACCGGAAGTGCTAAGTGCTAAGTTCAATATTACCAGAAGATTTTCTTCACAGGATTTGTAAGAATCACACTATATGCAAGGATGAAAAAAGTTTAGCATTAATCCAATTCCTAAAATATTACAATCTTTGCCTACACTTCAACTGCAGGAGCAGAGGTTACTTCAGAAGTCAATCATTATTCCTGCTTGCAGGTTCAAACATACTTGGAAAAAACTTGTCTGATCCACATACCAGTGACAAGGAAACCAAACTAGTGGGGACCAACTCAACCTGCTTTACCCAACGTGATATAAGTCAGCTGTCTAATGTTCAAATCACACAACGTGTCTTGCAGACAGACAGGTGTTTGAGTTTGTCTATAATAAAAACACAGATCACAGATGTGCCCAGGACACTGATGTCCTGATGGCTTTCTCATTCCATGACTTGTCACTTGGAGACAAGACATGTCAACTCACACCATAACCATCACAAGCGCTCATAGAGTATGTCCATAGGGTCAAACAGGAAATGAGCAGGCACTATGGAGAAAAACAGTCCAGGAGGCAGTCTTGGGAATAAGGTGAACTCTGGACAGCCTAGACAAGTCAATCATGGTCCACACAACCCTAACGGGCTCGTGTTCTGATGGTCACCAAGACAACTCAGAAGCTGACACATTTACAATGACATGTTGCTTCCGTTTGGTTCACTCTGACAGAAAGGAAGTGACAGAGAGGAAGAGAGTCTCATTGTTCGATCTATCTTGCTTTTCAGTGGCATTAAGAATTGTAGTTGTTTGAAACACAAATACAATGTAGTATATACGTTGGGTGATTAGATACATTTACGTCTCTGAAATCCATCTGCTCAGTTATCAGCGGAACAGTCTCATCGAATTCCTGTGCAACCGCATACACATTTAAGTATACTAACATCTACACAAAATAATAGGAGTGTTGTGGAGTAACTAAATAAAGGTAGCAGCACTACATAACTACACTGTACATTTTCAGTAGCATGGCAGTAATCCAGCTGTTCACAATAGTGTAGGTTATTCCAGTATCTAGCTATTTGTTTTCCAATGAGTAAGCACTTGTTTTAACACAATGTATTGGTAGGTAGAGTTGGGAAGTAACATTTTTGTTAGATACTTGTTAGTTTGCTTGGAAAACTACAATTTCAGTGTGGCTGCCCAAAGATTGATGATGAATCTTAAAAGCTTGAAAATTCCTTCCTAGATGTAAGCTCTTTTCCAGACCTGAAAAATGTCCAGGATTTGGCTTTTGGATCTTCATATTAATTTGCTCTCTACAGTTAGGACTTCACACATTCTGTGTATTTGATACTGTGCATCAATTTTCATGTTTTATATGCCTAAAGGTACTTTGAGTGATTTTAGAAGTTCTGGAACTTACAAAAGACTAAGCCGTTGAATTAGACATGCCACATCTTTCCAAAACACACCCTCCAAGATAGCATTGAGACCCGAACAGTAGAAAAGCAGTGCTTCTTCTCACGGTTGTTATGTGTGTACACAAGAGAAATGGCCAAACGTGCTCTGCCATTCTCAGCCAGAAAAATCAATAACGTACTTTGTACTCTTTTAAAAGTCCGCTCCCCAGCTCTGCATATTATTAAATAGAACACCCGTTTCATCAAACCTACACTATCTACGCATTGGCATTTATAATTGATAATGTTGAGTATATCAAGACTAAAATGTAAACTAAAATGATGGATAAAAGTAGACCATGATGGAAACTTTATAACTCAGTCCATCAGATATTTGTAGCACAACTTCTGTATGTGACCTGTAAAGCTGGCATTCGTGCCAGATGCAAAAAAGCCAGAAAATACAATTCACCCTCACTCGTGAAACATGAGCAGAACAGATTTTTTGTGTAAATCACTTG
This sequence comes from Xyrauchen texanus, assembly GCF_025860055.1. Classification (NCBI taxonomy): domain Eukaryota; kingdom Metazoa; phylum Chordata; class Actinopteri; order Cypriniformes; family Catostomidae; genus Xyrauchen; species Xyrauchen texanus. The sequence goes on from NC_068316.1 coordinate 7,319,093, forward strand.
TAAAGCTGTTCTGACGTAAATCTCAGATTCATGAAAGTTTTCGGATTAAATATATATTTTTTTTAAATAAAAACAAAATAAAAGAGAAACAAGCTTTTTTTTATATAGCCTATACTTATTTAAAAAAAATTATTTGCTGCTTGCATTTAATTTTTCTAAATTATTTTTTCACAGATTGATTTGACTAATTTTCATGGCTTCCTGCATATTGGCATTGTGAAAAATGAAGGTTGTAAGCCAAAAAAGTAATAACAGGCCTAAAACTCTAAAAACTGAGCACATTGACGTGTCACACTAGGCTCAAATTGACCTTCATGATTTGTGATTTTTTTCACAGATCCGTTTTGGTCAGTTAACCATTTTTATGAGTTCTTGGGTCAACAGTTTTTGAGAACTCACATTCTTGAAACACATGATAATTATGATAGAAAAGAAATTGTTTTACACAAAACTGAATTTCAGAGATTGATTTGACTCAGTTTGATGGCTTTGGTTTGCTGTCGACAAATAACATTTTGATATGGATAATATCTCAACTATCTAGTCATTTTATTTAACCCTTGTGTGGTGTTCGGGTAAATTTTGACCCATTTAGTTTTGGTTTCTTTAAAAAAAATTGTTTAATTCATCTCAGTGTGCCAAGGCTTGGTTACATTTCTTTAACTTGCCATCTGAACTCACAAAAAACATTGGAGTGGATTTGAAGGGTTTAGCCCCCGTGACAAAAAAGTAACACTTGTGGTCATTCCAGGTCATTTTTGACCCACCATAGGAAATGAATGGGAAAGACTAAAACACAGAGCAATTATAACACTAAGCCTATAACACTGATTCCTCAGGCAAACTGTTGACTCAATAACTCAAAAAAGGTTTAAATGACCAAATATGATCTGTGAAAAAGTGAACAAATCAGTATGGTCTATTCAAGCCTAATGTGGCTCATCCAGGTGCTCATTTTGTAGAATTATAAGACGTTTATTGGTTTTATTGCTTAGAAAATTTGTTTTTCACAATTCCAATATGCAAGAAGCCATCAAACTGAGTAAATTCAATTTGTGAATGTTTTCACAAATCCAGTTTTGTTGAAACTAGTGTTTTTCTATTATAATTATAATGTGTTTGCAGAATGTGACCTCTCAAAGCCTATAACACTGATTTTTCAGGTAAACTGTTGACTACAGAACTCAAAGAAAGGTTAAGAGGCAAAAACTGACCTGTGAAAACATTCACAAATCATGAAGGTCTATTTGAGCCTACTATGACCCATCTAGGTGCTCAGTTTTTAGAATTATAAGCTGATTTCTCTGATGGCTTTATCCATTGACACAGCCTATATTGTTACTATTGCACAATTCAATGGGAGAATAGAGCAGTAAGACGCAATCAAACATGATCAAATGGGATTGTGAAAGTTTTCACAAATCAGGCTCTATCTAATACAAGTGAATTAGCATGAATCCAGATTGCGTGTTTACTGGAAATAAGCGCAAAAAGTGAAGAGAGCTTATTTTTCACCTTCCAGACTCATAGAATTAAAGAGTTGACAGGAAATCAAACTGCTGTAAAAAGTTCACAAATCAGGCTGGTCAAGATGAGAGTGGTTTCAGTCTTCTACGTGTTCAACTTTTGGAGTTCTTTGGATTAGAAAATGAAAAGTCGTACATTTTAAATGACTGATTGCAGAGGATAATGTCATCTGAATTCACAAATCATGAAGAATCAAACGCAACATTATTTACATGTTTATTACAGCGCATAGCAGATTTATAGCCAACTGAAATCTGAATTTCAAACCGCATGGCATGAACTGAACATTTTTATACTCATGTCAAACCATTTTTAATTGCCTTGTTGTCAACAGCTTGACTCACAAAAGAGCGACATATGACAGCAAAAAATGCAATGAGCGTAACTTTCTTTGAGACACTATTGTGCTTGCTAAAGTGACTGCACTTCATTCAAAAAACTGTTTTCATTACTGTTCTGAATAGATGTTAACAGGATTTACAAGTGAGTCTAATGCCTTCCTGATATGGCATTTTCTTAGGTGTGGATTATAATTTTGAATGAACGTGCACACACACACACCCTATTTACGAATGTTTGGAATTCACTAACACGCGTGTTTTACTAACAAATCTGGGGAGTGTGAAGCATTTGTTACATTACTCTGAATTTACTCATATATTTATGAAAGTTTCATGAATGAGGCTCAATGACCAAGAAAACAGGTCAGGTCATGTGAGGGAAGTAACAAGCCCTGTGTCTCTATTCACACACTGTAATATTGAATATTATGTGACAATCACAAAACATCAGCCAGAGGAGATTTTCTCATTAAAATGTGATCTTTATGGAAGTACACCTGGCCACAGCAGGAGGAATGAAAAGTGTGAATTTAAGTAGTATAAAAAATAAAAAAGTCATTTCAATGCTATATTAACTTTTCTGGCCTCGGGAAAGACCCAGGATTAGGTGGAGAGATTACATCTCCTCACAGGCCTGGGAACGCCTCGGGGTCCCCCAGTCATAGCTGGTTAATGTGGCTTGGGATAGGGAAGTTTGGGGCCCCCTGCTGGAGCGGCTGCCCCCACGACCCGACTTCGGATAAGCGGTTAAAGATGGATGGATGGATTAACTTTTCTGTTTTTAATGAATGTTGTTGTATTTTATTTTAGAGCCATTGTTAAATGTTTTAATGTTACTATTTATTAAATGTTTTTTTTTTGCAATCAATACTAAAAGGTACAGTAGGAAATAGTTCCATAAATTTAAGAATATTGTATTTCGACCAATATTTGTGTGCTGCATATTTTTGTGCTTAATAGTGTATCGCATCTTAGCAACATGCTAACACTATACTCAGCGGTTAGTGTAAGGGAAGTCATGTCTCTCTTTGATTAACTTGAGGTATATAATTTGCGTGCAGCATGTGACTATAAAGAGCGTCTCAAATCAGTCATTTATGAGGTTCCCATGTTGTCATTAGACAGAAAGTTTTCAGACTGATTCACATGTTAGCTACAGAATCATAAGGGTACATGTAGAGAAACTCACCATCCAGTAAACATAAGTAAGATGGATAGAAAGAAAGAGTCAACACACTGGAGAGGAGGAAGTTGAGAGAAGAAACGAGTGATATAGAGAGAAAAGGACATAAAGTGGGAGTCAAATAACATCACCACTCCCTTCCCTGCTTTTCCTTCATTCTTCTACTTATCCATGGAAAGATTGAAGTAAAGTCACTGTCTGCAAAAGAAGATAAATCAATTGTGACATTTCTGGATGGAACGTTTTGCATTTAATTAGTGTGAGATACACTGGAGAATGTTGAATTATCTGAAGACGTGTCTGTGTAGAGCAGGAATCAGGTTGTCTGTTAAGACACTCTGTGCTCAGTTATCAGGAAGGTCTGTCCATATATTTGCAGCTAGCTTTCACTTAATGTCACTCAACGTTTGCCTGTAGGGTTGGACATCTGATAGCCTAATTATTTGGCAGCTAGCAGAAGCTGCCAGATCACATCAGAAGTCTTCAACGGCTTGATTCTGTTAACAAAATCCACTTTCCGTCCGAGACGTCTAATAACAGAACTTGTTCTGATTAGCATAGTCTCATCAACCTGATAGATGAGACAAAGACTGAACTGCATAGTAATAATGAAGTGAAGGCCACTTACACACTGCAGCTAAATACTAGCAATGCCAGATTCATGAACGTGAATTCAGAGCTTTTCAATGAATCGGTTGAACTGGTTCACAAAACAGAATAATTTGCTCAACAACTCACCGACACATTGTACCGTCTCTTTCGAACATGTCTGATTCATAATGAGCCATATTAACAATAGAGAACTGTTTCTTATGTATATGTCCAATATGTAGTTATGAGTGGAAAACTGATGGATGAACTGATATGAAGAGTTTTGGAGGGTGACAAGGATTTGATTGATCAGGTGAAAAGTATGTTAGCCTATTGTAAAAGCTGAAAGGCAGTTGGGTTAACAAATAAAACATACTGGAAATATGTTTATGAATTACTGTAGTTGTATAACAGTTTAATCAACATACGGTACATGCAACAGAGTTTGTATAAATAAAAATAGCATTTTATTAAAATAAAACACAAAAAGGGCTAAACTGTTGCCATTTATTTTGTGAGCAAAACGTCAAATGTTGCTATGGTATCACTGTGTCAGCCATCCTCATTTCAGGAGTGATTCCTGTATTCCATACACACATGGGCTGGGTTCCACTTCATTTTTAACATCCACTCCCTTACTTCCCTAAGCACTTACCCTTGGGGGAATCCCTTACTTCGTTAAGTGAGTGAGGGAAGTTTCTGCTGACAGTCTACACAGATGTACACTTCATGCAGCTCTATATCCCAAAATACAACTCGATTTTGACATCACAGATCACACCTAAACTACCCCACCCACACACAACTCTGTTGTATGATGGAAGTGGCTACCTTAAACAGACTGTTTATTACCCTAAAATAAAAAATCACTAAATAATTCCACAAACTGACATCAAGGGCTTTGGGTGTTTCAGTTAAACTCATTGCATGGGTTCCGCCAGCAGTGAGCACTCATGCAACATAAGCAATGGCGTACATCCAAGTGCAAGAGATGGAGGGAAGTTAGCAAGGGTAGGGCATACAAAGTTAGGCATAGAATGATAATCTAGGGTAGGTGTCGACAACCTATGGCACCTATGACAGAGTGTCCTCCTTTAAACAAGTCTCGTTTAAACGAGACGGCCTACGTAGGACATACGGAAACGGCACGTAACATGGTTGCTATGACAGCACGCCACTCTTTAACAAGTGCAAGCGCTTTAAGTGAGAAGGTAACAAAGCCCCTCTGGAAGGGAATGCATGAGGTACATTTTAGGAGAGTTATAATGATGTAAAGAGAAAATAGATTTTACTGGTGTACTTTTAGTCTAATACTTTATTTTAATCATATATTGGTATAATTATACATATTATATACTCTGCACCCATCTACACAGGTATTTCAACTTGGGAATTAATATTACTTGCGTTTGAACATTACATTTATGGGAAAATTGGTGTCATTTGTTTTTGGACATTTCAGTTGAAGCAAAGAATTGTGGGTTGTGAGTGCCCACAAAGGATACACCTCAAGCATCCTCTGAATTCCCGTGAAAGAAGGTGGCAGTCGAAGGCTACTTTCGAAGTGTCCTACTCGCTTTTATGAAACGAGACAGCCCCGATGACGTATGTGGCCGACAAATGCGACATCCAGAGGATGCATCCTTCTGAACGAGACACAGCCACTGTCTTCAAGTTGTAGTGTGGACAGAGTAACCCTTACAAAAATTCCAGAGTTGCCACAAATGCTGCAAACTTTCCACATATTTATTAAGGTACTCATTAATTTTCACATGCAAATGAGCTTTGCAGCAAACTCTTCATTGTCGCCAAAGGTTTGCAGCAGGTTCACAGCTACCAGCACCACCAAGTTTTGGAAAACCCTTGAAAACAGCAGTGTGGACAGAGAGCGTTTCAACTGTATCCAGATTAATGTGGACATAGCCTTAATCTCAATCGACAGTATTTTCAGCATAATGTTGATTACCACAATAAATTATTTAAAACAAATTGTGATTTTTGATTTTAGTTTTTATAAATGAGGGACGACTCTAAATGTTTTTTTTGTTTGTTTTTTGTAATCAACATTATGATTATTAGCCACAAATCCTGTCGATTGAGTTTAATTTGTACAGAATCCGGAAAATTCCTTCAAATGCGGTTGTCATTCCCAAACTTTGCAGTGTATATGCTGCCAAATTCTCTTCCCTTTTAGCAAACACTTTTGCAGGTAGATCGAAAATATCTCTCAAAACATCGGAAGGCTGGAACAATATTTGGCTCAGTGGATGGATCATTACATGACCCCCTCAGGCCTCTGAACAGGGAGCAGTATTGACTGTGCTAGTCCCAATGGACTTGTATCTTTGCTTGCTCTTCTTAGATGTATAAGAGCTCTAGAGTTGGATAATAGGGGATCTGTAGCTTCCTTTAGAGAAGGTTTTATTGATCCTGACAGTGGTCAGACCCTATTTGTCTGGTTGGTATTAAACGCTCCCACCAGTGGGGATTTCTTTAAGACTGCAAGGGAAGCTCAGCTTCCCCTATAATGTCAAAAAAAATAATGGTCAAATATGTACTATTGTGTAAACAATTTATTGACTAAAAATGCGTTAGAACACGTTCATCTCGAAGACGAGTTCGTTCAGAATCAGCTACATTACATATAGCAGGTCGGCTGACTCGATTTACTTCTCATACATTCCCGTAAGCGTCAGTGCATTTCCCTGTTGAAGCCCAGCGTCCATTGACTTCAATGGGGCTGCTCTGAACAGTTTTTTCAGTGCTCCGAAAATAGACGGTCATTGGATAAATACTGCGATTATGTCTCGCCCACGGACGCTCAGCGTCTCTGGGGGTGAATGAGGAGTGGGCTGGCCCGACTCGGGCTTCGCGTGATGATTGGAGGATCTGTCGAAAGACTGCATCTCCTTTTGATTGACAGCGAATCTGTACTGTAAGAAGTCACTGAAGCTATTTCACGCTCAGTCCCATCATGGATTTCTCAAGTGTAGTCGAAAGACAAACTGCTGCAACCTATTTCTTTATATTTGTTTGGCGAAATTGCTAGTCAATTTGCATAATACATTTCACACAATTATACACCACATTCCTTGTTTCAGTTTTACCAAGTTTAATATATTTTGTTTTAGAGCGTTCCTTCGTTCGTTCGTTCGTTCGTTCGTTCGTTCGTTCGTTCATTCATTCATTCATACAGTAGGCTAGGCTAGCGTCGTACGGGTGAAACTGAAACGGGTGTCGACCTGATTTTGGCGAAGCCATTTGAAAGTCTTCCTTACGAGGAAAAAATTAGAATTAAACAGCAGGGCAGATCAACACCTAAGATTGATTTAGTGCAAAAAATAGGGTAAATAAGTTTATAATGTAGGCCGAAAATGAGCTTCCCCTCTTTGAAAGACCAGCAGCCGCCACTGGCTCCCACCTCTCTATATTTAAAGAAAAATAAATGGACTTTGGCGGTAATAGTTTATATAACAGAGCTCAGACAATTAGTCCATCACAATAGAGTGATGTATACATACAGGTGAAACTCGAAAAATTAGAATATCGTGCAAAAGTTCATTAATTTCAGTAATTCAACTTAAAAGGTGAAACTAATATATTATATAGACTCATTTCAAGCAAAGTAAGATATTTCAAGCCTTTATTTGATATAATTTTGATGATTATGGCTTACAGCTTATGAAAACCCCAAATTCAGAATCTCAGAAAATTAGAATATTGTGAAAAGGTTCTGTATTGTAGGCTCAAAGTGTCACACTCTAATCAGCTAAACACCTGCAAAGGGTTCCTGAGCCTTTAAATGGTCTCTCAGTCTGGTTCAGTTGAATTCACAATCATGGGGAAGACTGCTGATCTGACAGTTGTGCAGAAAACCATCATTGACACCCTCCACAAGGAGGGAAAGCCTCAAAAGGTAATTGCAAAAGAAGTTGGATGTTCTCAAAGTGCTGTATCAAAGCACATTAATAGAAAGTTAAGTGGAAGGGAAAAGTGTGGAAGAAAAAGGTGCACAAGCAGCAGGGATGACCGTAGCCTGGAGAGGATTGTCAGGAAAAGGCCATTCAAATGTGTGGGGAGCTTCACAAGGAGTGGACTGAGGCTGGAGTTACTGCATCAAGAGCCACCACACACAGACGGGTCCTGGACATGGGCTTCAAATGTCAAACGTCTTACCTGGGCTAAAGAAAAAAAGAACTGGTCTGTTGCTCAGTGGTCCAAAGTCCTCTTTTCTGATGAGAGCAAATTTTGCATCTCATTTGGAAACCAAGGTCCCAGAGTCTGGAGGAAGAATGGAGAGGCACACAATCCAAGATGCTTGAAGTCTAGTGTGAAGTTTCCACAGTCTGTGTTGGTTTGGGGAGCCATGTCATCGGCTGGTGTTGGTCCACTGGGCTTTATTAAGTCCAGAGTCAACGCAGCCGCCTACCGGACATTTTAGAGCACTTCATGCTTCCTTCAGCAGACAAGCTTTATGGAGATGCTGACTTAATTTTCCAGCAGGACTTGGCACCTGCCCACACTGCCAAAAGTACCAAAACCTGGTTCAATGACCATGGTATTACTGTGCTTGATTGGCCAGCAAACTCGCTTGACCTGAACCCCATAGAGAATCTATGGGGCATTGCTAAGAGAAAGATGAGAGACATGAGACCAAACAATGCAGAAGAGCTGAAGGCCGCTATTGAAGCATCTCGGTCTTCCATAACACCTCAGCAGTGCCACAGGCTGATAGCATCCATGCCACGCCGCATTGAGGCAGTAATTAATGCAAAAGGGGCCCAAACCAAGTACTGAGTACATATGCATGATTATACTTTTCAGAGGGCCGACATTTCTGTATTTAAAATCCTTTTTTTTATTGATTTCATGTAATATTCTAATTTTCTGAGATTCTGAATTTGGGGTTTTCATAAGCTGTAAGCCATAATCATCAAAATTATATCAAATAAAGGCTTGAAATATCTTACTTTGCTTGTAATGAGTCTATATAATATATTAGTTTCACCTTTTAAGTTGAATTACTGAAATTAATGAACTTTTGCACGATATTCTAATTTTTCGAATTTCACCTGTAGAACATCTATTTCCCCACAGATGTGGATTTTCTATGCTTATAAAGGCAGAACCACAGTTTTGAAAGGGACTGTATGGGTCCTTCTTTGGTTTTGAGATATTTAGTTTGATTTTTCAGGAATAGGGTTTATGGGATCCATGCAAGTGGAGTGGAAAAAATTGATTGCTCCTACAACAATCAAAGCATATTTTGTGATGTTCCTTCAGTTGACGACCATATGTATGCATAGTTTTAACGTGTATAAAAAATATATTTTCAATTCTATAAATTTTTATCATTTATTTAATATTCATTTAATTTTCTACCTATATTTCAGTTGAAAATAAGGAAATTAATACATTTTACCTTTGCTGAAGTCTGTCAGCAATCTTACAGCTAATTGGTTAGTGAACACTTTGAGGTGACGTGAGACAACAGACAGATATGTAAGCGCAGCTTAGTTCTAACGGGAATACTAGAAGCTGTACGTCATCGCACCATTAGCTGGGTAATTCCCAGTCAATCAAATGTAAGCTGTTGCTTTATAAGTCTGCTCACAATCAATCACATTGCTGTTTCAGTGTGCTAACGCGGCAACCTCCACCACCCCACCACCACAAGTTGAGTCCCGTCCTGCACGAGGGAAGAATCCTCGCCCCTGCCTCCTATCTCCGGCAGGATATGAGTATGAGTTCCGAATGGAACTACTTAGGACCGCCAGACGGGGCCTACGCCAAAGAGAGACATTACTTTTCTGTTTTATTTTCATCAAATAAATGTCATCATATATTTCACTCAAGTCTGCGAGTCTTCCTGATAGAAATGAACTGCTGCAGTGCTTTGCGGTGTAAACATGGTGAAGGTAAGATATACATGCTGTGCACTTAAGTAGTAAGTATTAAGACTGTAGGCTGGGGAAGTGCACACTTCATGCTTTGCTTCAACCACGTCAATAGGGGAAAATCTTTTTTTATTATTATTGTTTTATTTCATTTTATCTGAACTCATATCTGAACTCATTGATGACTCTCCTCATTGATGACTCTCTTAGCTTTAAATGTCATATTGACCATCTTGTAAATAAATGATCAAAGTATGTTGGCCTGTTTTATAAGATCAGACATTTTCTTCCTCTGTCTGCCCTTATGATATTGTATAAAACTTTCTTTGAACCACACCTTAATTACTGTAATGTGATATGGTGCAACACCTTTACAAGTCATCTTAAAAAACTCGAATCCTTGCAAAAGAAAGCCATACGGGCGTTGTCCTGGTCAGAGATAAATTCCCCGACCAGCCCTCTATTCTAACGCTTTAAGTTATTAAGACTAGCTGAGTTAAATGAATATCATAATGCTTGTTTGATGTTTCAAATTGTAAATAGCTTGAACCCTAGATTGAGTAATCTTGTTCCTATCTCCAGCCCCCAGCATACATACCAAACGAGATTCAAACCACTTATATTTGGAAAATATCGCAGACATGTGCGCACCAGTATGAGTGTTGTTTGTAGGGGTCCGCAGATTTGGAACAGGGTTGATGATGGTATTAAGGTGTTGCCCTCTATCTCCAACTTCAAAAGACAATTAAAACATAATTTCTTCTTAACCTATATTTAATTATTAAAAAACTGATGTTCATGGATTACTGGGACGTATGTGTATGTTGGTATGAGTGAGTATGTTGTTGTAACATATGTCATGGTATGTATTTATTTGTGTGTATTTATTGTGTCTCACTGTACCTTGTCAGTATCTACCCATTCAAGAACTATGGGTGCCTACTTATAAGCTTTTTTTTTTTTTGCTTCTTTGGGAGACCCATTTCACTGTACTGTACCCAATCTACTCTGTACTTTTAAAAACTGTATTATTGTAATGTTTGAAGAGGTATTGTGAATAAACTGAAACTGAAACTGAAACTGCAGATTTGCATTTTTTTTCTTTCTCCATGATGGAGAATTTCCATTGACTTCAGTTTTTATTATACTTAGTATTCTATCTCTCTAACCCAACCCCTAAACCTAATCCTCACAAAAATTAGCATATTTCATGAAGACATTATTTTGTAAATTTTTAGATGTTAATCGTTGACTAGTCCTCACAAAGAAAAGGTGATTTCAGGTTTTACTATCAGGTACATTTGCTCCCAACAATGTATGTAAAACTTAGCACTCGTTTGAGCCTTTTCCATGTCCTTAGCTCCTTCTTGGTTTCATCCTGTGCAACCCCCCCCTCTCTCTCTCTCTCTCTCTTTCCTTATGAGAGAAACTGCGCTGAGGGGGTCAATTGCTCTACATCCAATTTGTTAGCATGCCTGACTGTACTGCCCCTCATTAATATATCACAGCCATTTGGAGCAGTTCACACAGCTCTGCCTGAACACACCACATAGACTGCCTCATCTGAAACTCACACACTGCACATATACACATATTCTGATATCTGCTTACTTTACAATACACAAAGTAGAGTATACATTACATACAGTATGCTCACGTGGTTATTTTTTAGAATACAAATGCCCAAAATACAAAATGTATAATAATATTTTCACAATTTGTATTGTATTTTATTTTTGTCATGAGGGAAAATATTGTTTTGGTTAAGACATCCGGAAAGCTCTTTATAGTGGGAAAAGAAAAATAATGTAGTATTTACAATGCTTGAAAAAATAACACTTTTCATTTTTTACTGCAATATATTAAGAATCATTATGTTTATAATAATAATAATTATTATTAGAATTATAATAGATATTGTGTGTAATAATAATAATAATAATAATAATTTAAATAATAAAAATAATACTCATTATTATTATTATTGTTATTATTTAGACTGGTGCCTGGGAAATTACCCTCATTTGCACCCAAGACTCCACTACCCACTATCAATCTATTATTTACAATAAATGAATTGTATTGCAATGCAGATAGCAAAACCGTTGAGCTCATCTGTCTTCTTAAAAAATAAAATAAAATAAACAAATAAGTAAATAATAATAATAATAATATATATAACATTTTTCTCTCATAAGAGAGAAAAGCACCTGGTATAAAATATTACATATTATGCATCAACACAAAATTATTTAAAGAGGAAGCATAGGTTTACAGTCTTAAGAGCTTTGGTGTTCTTTGAAGATGAAATGGTTTGGGCGTATTGGATATTTTGCTTCTTAAAAAACATTAAGGGCTTTTGATTATTAATTTGCTGTGCTGAATGTAAAACTTGGCAAGCAGCAATAACAGGTTTATCATAAAATCCACATTTTCTTTTGCTGATGGTATAAAATTCAAACAGTCCAACATAGAGAAACCCAAAAGCTCCAAAGGTTTGTTAATTCAACTACAAAACTCTATCCCAAATAATTGTGTAAAAGGACAATCCAAAATAATGTGAAGTGCTGATTAATTTGGGGCTTCACAAAAAGACTAATTCAAATTCCTAAATCTGTTAAACCCTTTTAAATAGCCAATAGACCTTATTCACAGAAGCGTCATCTTTGATTTTTGACAGGAATGAAACTGAGGCTTTGAGGTATAGACTTACCATCTTTTCAGTGAAAAACACTGTATAAAGCTTTATAAAGCTCTTAAATTCCATAAAATGTTCAGTTTTCTGTTTTTTTATCTACTGAACTTTCATAAATTTCAATTGACGAGTTTCGTCAGCGGAACAATCCAAAAACACTTTAAACAACTGTCCAACCCATTGAAGAGACTGTAGGTCTATCCCGCACAGCTGTTGTCATTCCCATCAAAAGTCAAAGGTGTCACTGTCTAATAATGTAAAGCTTATCTGTCTTCACTCCCATTGGTTGTCGCTTCCAAGTGTGCCGCACAAGCCCTCAAAAGTGAAGCCAAAACGTCTCGATCGCCCCCCGGTGACTGGTCCTAGTATAGGTCATAAACCCCGCCTCCCCATGTTATTCAACGGGACGTGAGACCAACTAAACTATTAAATTACACTTCACATATCTTTTTTCCAAAAGATATTTTCTGTAATTTACTGTAGTTTCTATCACGTTGATGTAATTTCAAGTGTTTGTTTTTTGTTAGTTATTTGATGCTATAAAAACGGTGCTGTGACATCATGATTGACAGCTGTGATTGACAGGTTCTCTGAGAGAAGTAGTCACTGAAGCACCAACTGATTTTTTTTTGGGATCTTCGGAGGACTGAGGAGATTGGAGCCTTAAATGTAATATCTAAATTTTTATAATTAATTATTTCACACCGTCATAAGTCAAAATTCAAAAGTGCAGGGGCGTGTGCTTACGATTGATTCAGCGAAAGTGAGGGCGGGGTCTTGATTTCGCGGCTTTACTTCCTGCTCACTACTGCGCAGGTCTGGTCGCGAAATCGCAACTTCGCAGACTCAAGTCCCAAGATGTCAGCGCCATATCGGGACACTGGCGGCTTCAGTTCTCACCAATGGAAAAGAGCGAAGGTGCGTCGTCCATCTTTTTTTACAGTCTATGGATACATCCACCACATCCCATTGCCAACTGTTGCTGTGCTTTAGCTCATCCTCAAATTTCCCATCCACCAACTTTCATTGAAAACAAATTACTTTTGCTCTCACAGCCATTTATAATGGACCAGGCTACACTGCATCGTTTTTTTTTGCTCTAACCTGTGAGACTGAGCTGGAAACACAATATGTGAAATTGTGAGTAGAATATTTAGCAATAAAGCAACACGTTCTTACGGCGAAATCGTCAGGATTCGTGCAACTTTTCGAAATGTGGCTAATTCGTATGATATCGTGTGACTGCTCTCGTTTGAGCTGGACATCTTTTCCATCTAATGCGCGACAATTACTTGCTTCTGTCTCACACAACAGCTTCTTACCTTGCCTACACACTCTACTGATTGGTTAAGTTTAGATAAGGGGTTTGGGAAAGGGCATATTATTAATAAGTATGCCCTTAACGCATCGTGCGCTTACTTCCGCATTAGACATACGGAAATTTGCACGTGATGAAGTCGTACGAGTTTATGCAAACAACATTGTGTGAGACCATAGGAAATAGCCAACTTGTAAATGATGTATGACTTTTCATGGCCTTTCCTGGAAAGTTACAAGAAGAATAACAAAACTTTGTGAGGGTGTCCCAAAATAATAAAGATTTTTAAAGGTTTCAAACAATAACAAATAAGTCAAAAAGATGTATTTTACGGTCCTTCCCAAATTTAATGGGACATTATTGACATGATATTACTATGTTACTTTAATACCCATATTCTGAATTTGTTACAACATGGTATTGCATGGTATATGTCCAAATAAACAACAAATAATTATTAAAAAAAACATGGCATTGCCATAGTATCAACAGCATAGTCATTTTTGGTTCTTTAATTGTTTAGAGTTAGTCTATTGTAATTATAATTTGGTCATACTAAGAACAATGGATTTGAATGCAAAGCCCCCACAAGAATAAGAATACTACCTAATGTGTTTGTTTATCTGTGTAGTCTCTTTCACTCTCTCATTATTACAGTATGATGTCAGTAAAGTTGCCCTTTTCAGTATCCTGAGGGACTTCTGCTCTCAGATGAAGCGATTGGAGAGAAACAGTTAACAAGGAGTTCTTGAGAAGGGTTGAGATACAGACAGACTCGGCATCAGAACAAAATGATGCTTCTGTGGCTCTGTTCCAGATAACTGTTAATAGAGCAGCAGACTTCAGACAGGACCACACGCAGACAGATTAGGGGCTCAGAGCCAGTGGGCATGATGGATTATGAAAGTAGTACAGCAGAGAATTCATTGTTTGTTTGTGTGAATGATCGTCTCCATTGAAAGCCTTGTTTATTTTTCATGTGTCATATGCTGCAGGGATCAATGGAAGTATTAAGACACTATTGTATGCACACATGTGCAAAAATACCCACAAGTCTATTCAAGTCGATTACATTTGTACAGATCTTTTTACAGTACCTATTATTTGAAAGCAGATTTACAGAAAATATCTAAATATGGATCTCATTGACAACAAATCTATTTTATCAGTTACAAATAAACTGTCTGGAGGAGAAAGCATTTGGGCACATTTTACTGAATTTATGTTTCTCTCAAAAACCTTTTGACCTTTAAACCTAAATAAAATTAAAAAACACTAAAAAATCTGTGCTCACCCCCATGTTCTTCCAAACCTGTATGACTTACTTTCTTTAGTGAAAGGCTATTTAGCTTAATGCGTAGGCTGCTCTTTTCCATGCAATGATGGTGAATGGTGACCACAGCTGTCAGATTTTCAGTGAATAACGACTTCAATTTCTGTATGTTGCTCAAACAAAGCTTTCATATGGCTTCAAAAGACTTTGATTATAGTACACAAGTCATATAGACTACTATTACAGGTTTAGAATGACATGAGGGGGAATTAAATGATGAAAAAATTTAAAAGTACTGGTAAAATATCCTCTTACGGTTGATCTTTGCTTTTACCCTTGTGCCTTCTTTGTAGAATGGGTGTAAATAAAACCCCAGACAGACACAAACAAATAAGAGATCGTCTCCGTCTCCGTCTTTTTCACATCTACTCTGTTTCTCTCTTTATCTGTCTCTTTTTTCAGAGCTTCTTCTCCAGCCCTCCGGGCTACAGTGATGAATAAAGATGGCTCATATAACTTTCGATCACCATGGAAACGCAGCACTCCCATGGATTTAAGAGAAAGAAGATGACGCAAAAATCTGTGAGGAATGTTCTGGCACGCTTCAGAGGAGCGAAGTACATCTATGCCCCCCTCACTCCAGTCATTCTCTCCATTCTTCGCGACACACAGTCAACACACACCAAAACTCTCTCTGCAATGCTGCCCAGAGAATGTGTATGTGTGCTGTTGCATTTTAGGAGGGATAAGATAAACTGGGAAGACCGTTCCGAAAGGTGTCAAATTCTAAGCTTTTGTAGAATTAACTTATAATGTTAGTCAAAGTATAATGTAATTCCCTATGGAGGGGAGTCATAAGGAATTTAACAATTCTGATTATTCATAATTATTCTGGTTCCTTAATGGTTCCATTAACAATATTAATACACTACTAAAATTAGGGTATGATGGGGCTAAAGGCCCCCGGGGATAAAAGGCACATTTGATATTATTCGATCACAAAACACTAAACAGCAATACAAACTACAACAGTAAAAAAAAAAATATATATATTTTTTACATTTCTTGTTGCACTTAAATCTGTTTTGTATACTATTCTGATGATAGTGAAACTTTGTAATATGGCACTTTTTGTACCACTGTCTCCCTAAGATTATTCGCTGATGTTCTTCCTCTTTTGTAAGTCGCTTTGGATAAAAGCATCTGCCAAATGAATAAATGTAATATAAATGTACTTTCCTGAAATCCTGTTTTTCACTTTACACTGCAACACATTATAATTGAATTTTATTTGTTCACCTGTTCTGGTCTTTATGACTCAGTGTATTCATATATTGTTTGATCTTATTGAACATTTACATAGAAAAAGCTCCACAGTTTTACCACCATTTGTGGACTTTTCAGACGGTCCCTTACCAAACCCTCCACAGTATTAGCACATTTTAGCAACATGTGTGGACTTTTCAGACGGTCCCTTACCAAACCCTCCACAGAATTAGCAGGTTTTAGCAACATGTGTGGACTTTTCAGATGGTCCCTTACCAAACCCTCCACAGTATTAGCACGTTTTAGCAACATGTGTGGACTTTTCAGATGGTCCCTTACCAAACCCTCCACAGTATTAGCACGTTTTAGCAACATTTGTGGACTTTTCAGACGGTCCCTTACCAAACCTTCCACAGTATTAGCACGTTTTAGCACCATTTGTGGACTTTTCAGATTGTCCCTTACTAAACCCTCCTCAGTATTAGCACATTTTAGCAACATGTGTGGACATTTCAGATGGTCCCTTACCCACCGTAGGCAAATTTCCAAATTGTATCAAAGTTAAATTGGCGATCTGGAACGATTTCTCCGTGACGCCATCTGACCAGATTAAATACGAGACAAATCAAGTCCTGTATTCATTCGATACGGGACGATCCCGTATTTTATGGGACGGGTGGCAACCCTACCTAAATCTATTGTTCCTATATTTACACAATATCACTTTAACTCCCCTGGGGGTATTTTATCCAAGTGTGGGGCAAAAGGCTCCCTTGCCACCTTTAAAAAAAATTAATAAAAGAACAAAGTAGAAAAAAAAAACATTTGAATTAAAACAATGTTCTGTTATTATAATTTTTTCACAAATTATGTTTGTCCATCAATATTCAATAAACAGAAATGATTATTTTTTCAATCTTGATACACTTTGTGATCAGAAAATTTCCTTTTCATAACACAAAGGGAGAAATTGTGAAACATTTTGTTTTCGATGATGTCATACAATGGCAGATTATGGTGACATCTTCAAGCTTCAAAAGGACACAAAAGTATAATTCAGAAGTCTAATAAATTATTCCATGAGACTCATGATTGTTATAAAAGCATACGATAAGGTTTGGTGAGAAACAAACAGAAATCTGATGTTCCCTTTACAAAAAGCTTCACTAGGATGCTGCGCTGAGAAAAGCACTTTGGGAACAATCCTACATTGTGACCATCTGTGAATATGTGTGTAACATATCAATGAACATTGACCAGAATTTATAGCCTCGGCTGGTGAGATCATTGGATGCACCTGTGGCCAGGCTATAAATAGACGCGTCACCACCGTGTCATCAGATAATTTTTTTTTTAGAGCATTCTGTATGTGTGTCTCACAAGCCTATCAAAACAGTCTTTCCTCTGTTAGGAGTTAAAATCTGTTAAGCACTGCACAGTGAACCTGTTCTTCTTTCTCTTTCTTGCTATATATATATATAAATATGACAGAAAGTCAAGACAAACGATGCGTGTTTCCCTGCCTCCGCTCTATATCCGAGAGGGACATGCATCAGTTTTGCTTTGTTTGTTTGGGGGAAGAGCATGCAGCTTTCGCATTGGAGCGGGGCGGGTGCGAGCATTGCGATCTGCTCTCGGACAAATATATCAGGCATCTGAGACAAGGACAAAAACTTTCCTTCCCGATGCCCCTGTTTCACCTTCTGGTTTATTTGGTGACGCTATGAATATAGTTATCACCAAGTCATGAGGAAGCCTTAGGGCAATTCCTTCCTCGCCCCACTCAGGGGAGGGGCCGCCGGCCACCCAGTCCCGCCCCAGTCCTTCTAGAAGGGAGGCTCTGAAGCAGAGCATGGCGAGTCGTGCTCCCCCTCGCAGAGACTGGGGACAGGCTCGTCGCCCTCGACAGCCCCCAGAGCAAGACCTCAAGGAAGTAATTTCTAGAAGGAAAAGCCCTGATGGTCTTGTGCCTAGCCCTGTGGGGGTAGCTCCCCTCGGGATGGGGCACGTGTATCATTCACTTCACCCCTCCCTGTACCCCCATGAATCCTCTCCTTTCCCGCCGCCTCTGGTGTTTCGGGAGGCAGAGGCTTCCTGCATTTATCCAGGACGCGGAACACTCAACACCCCCTCAACAGGAAGTCTTAAATTAATACCCATCTCAGAGTACCTGGCAGTGTGGAAACTTCTACCAGATATTTTTATGTGGGTCCTAAGAACAGTAGAGAAGGGCTACAGAATTCAATTCGCTCGCCTCCCTCCGTGTTTCAATGGTGTGGTCCCCACTACCGTAAACCAGAGTAGGCATTTCTACTGTGAAAAGAACTGCAAAATCGCTCGGTCTAAGGGGCCATAGAACATGTTCCCCTTCCAGAGAAAGAGTCAGGTTATTACAGTGAATACTTCCTGGTTTCCAAAAAGGGTGGGGGGTTGCGTCCGACCTTAGATCTTCAGGCTTGAACTGCCCAGTCAGGGCGTTCAAGTCCAAGATGCTAACTATCAAGACGATCGTGTCACAAGCCCTATATCACGTTTGGCTGGTCACCATAAATCTCATGGATGCATATCTTCATATAGAAATTCCGCCACAGCACAGGAAGTGCTAGGCTCGCTCCACTTGTAACAAATCTGGTTGAGATTTTAAGGGGCAGAAGAGGACCTCTTTGCCTCTATGAATAGCGCAATGTCTCCTCTACTTCTCCCTGAGTCACCCAGCGCAGCATCCTAGTGAAGCTTTTTGTAAAGGGAACGTCTGGGGTTACGTAGTGTAACCCTTGTTCCCTGAAAAAAGCGGAACAAGATGCTGCTCTTCTTTGCCGCACTGGGATGTCCCAGGACTGCTCTTCAGAAAAAAAATATATCTAACGACACGCTGGTGATGCATCTATTTATAGCCTGGCCACAGGTGCATCGAGACTATAAATTCCGGTCAATGTTCATTGACGTGTTACACACATATTCACAGCTGGTCACAATGTAGGATTGTTCCCAAAGCACTTTTCTCAGCGCAGCATCTCGTTCCGCTTTTTTCAGGGAACAAGGGTTACACTACGTAACCTGAGACGTATTATTTAGTACAAATTTTCACTGATCGTGATACTGCAAGCAAGCTTTAGAGCTCATTGCAGGAGAGCAACAGTAGTGACGCAGCATGCACGAGATGGGGCGTTCAAGCGAAAACTAATTTTGCTTCATTTCAACAGCACCACCAGTGATATTAACAACAGAAAACACAACATAGCTGCACACAAATCAGAGAACAGAACTTACATACATGTCTGAAGAGTTTGTAGGGGAAGAATAGATGTATTTACAAACAAAATCTCTGATTAACATAATGTAGAAAATATAACTTATATTGAGTGTCGCTCTAAAGCTCACGTGCAGAGGAGTTCAACGGTCAGTGAACATTCTCACCAAACCTTATTGCATGCTTTCATAACAATCATGAGTCTCATGGAATAATTTATTAGACTTCTGAATTATACTTTTGTGTCTTTTTGAAGCATGAAGAGATGGTCACCATAAACTGCCGTTATATGACATCACCGAGAACAATTTATTTTTCACAATTTCTCCAGTTGTGTTAAGAAAATTAAAAATGAATATGGTGTTATAACAATACAGGGGTGAATAAACAATGACTGATCTGACAAGTTTGGGTGAACTATCCTTCTAAGGTGTGCCTTTTGCCCCATCATGCTGGTTTAGGCTGGTTATGCTGGCTAGTGCTGGTTTGGTGTTGGTCTAGCTGGTGGACCAACATATCCATGCTTTTCACCAGCACAACCTAGATGGTGTAGCTGGTTAAGCTAGTTTAAAAGCCTAGTGAAGACACCAGCACACCTGCATCCCATGCTGGGGGACCAGCACACAAAACACAGCATAAGCCATTGACTTGCCATGCTGGTCTTTTCAGCAGGGTAGGAATTGTGAATGGAACTAAAAGTCATGAAAATCAGTTTAGAACAAAATGATGGTAAGTAAATGATGACAAGATTTTCATTTTTGGATGAACTGGTCCTTTAAGTGTGAAATATTATGGTGGAGAAAAGGTTTCCTGCCTAAGAGAACAAGATGGCAGAGCGTGTGATTGTCTCTTAGTTACACACTCTGAAAATGCATATGATTATCAATATCATTAATCAGAGGTTACTCTCTGCTGTGTGTGTGAATTATCTGGTTGATTAGCTCCTTGCGCTTCTAATCAAGTCATCAAGACTCTAATGCTCCTCAAAAATTCATTTTTTAACTCAGCATTTGTAATAAATATGTATATGAGAGCGAACAAAAAAGGGAATTTCTATGTGCGCGTGTGACACAGAATGTACAAAGATAAACAGACAAACTCTCAAAAACAATTCAGTTTGTGTTACCTCACAGAAAACCAATTAAACTTACAGTAAACACATGCAAAGCCTAAAGATCAGCAGGTCCATCTCTCTTCTCAGGTCCCTGGATTGATTGTCTGCTGAAGGCAGGGATTCTCAATATCTCCTCAGCCAGGAGTCTTTCGTCTCATCTCCTCTCATCTCATTCTGAGCCTCTGCACTGAATCCATGGCTTCATACACTCTCTGAGTGATATTTCTCTCCACGCTTCTGGAGAACGACACTACATGTTGTTGTAGCCTTGCTTTATTAAATAATAATTTATAGAGTTGGAACACACATCTGTGTGTGATAAGGAACAGACCTCGACACACTTACAGTCAATATATGGCCTCTGAAACATCATGAGATAAACACTATGCAGAGCAGAGTTTTTCAAACTTTTAATAAACCAAAGGGTGTCCCTCACACTGCAAAATGATTGCAGTGTGAGGGACACCCTAGTTAAAAATTAAGGCAGTATATATTTTAATGTATACAGACCCATATATACTGTTTGTGAAAAAGCATTATATTATAGACTTTATATATACTCACTGACCACTTTTTAGGAACACCTTTACGCATATTATTCATATGATTATCTAATCAGCCAATCGTGTGGCAGGAGTGAAATGCATAAAATCATCCAGATATGGGTCAGGAGCATCAGTTAAAGCTCACATCAACCATTGGATTGGGGAAAAATGTGATCTCAGTTATTGGTATGATTGTTGGTGCCTGACAGGCTGGTTTGAGTATTTCTGCTGATCTCCTGGGACTTTCATGCACACAGTCTCTAGTTTACTCAGAATGGTGCCAATAACAAAAAACAACCAGTGAGCAGCAGTTCTGCAAATGGAAATGCCTTGTTGATGAGAGAGGTCAATGGAGAATAAGCAGGCTGGTTCGAACTGACAGAAAGGCCCCCTAGCACCCCAATGCAGCCCTCTGAAATTTGAAAACCCCTGCTTTAGAGCATTGAAAATCTATTAGAAAGTTTAGAGATATGATATGATAGAGATAAGATACTGTATGAACATTGTCATCTTAACATCAGGAAACGGTGACTAGGAAAAAACTGGAAAATGTCAGGAAAGTTTGTAGTTTTTTATCATTTCATTTGAAAAGGATACTGCTGAATATTCAGGCAATAATATTTTCTTACCCGAGACCGAAAGTATAAGGGCTGTAACTGGCATAGACATTGGGGCACCACCAATGTTCAGATTAGAGGTCAACAAATGTACATTTTTCCAATTATTAAACTATTACCCCCAACCCTGTGGTTACAGACTTAATAAATAATAAATAAGTATCAAAATATATAATGATGTTTCTTATTTCATTTTGATGTCAGAACGATTACATTCATTTTTTAAAGAGATTTCAGAGTATTGATGGAACAGAAAGTTTTGCATAAAGTATTTTGGATATGAAATCTGCAAATGTATAGTTGTTGGCACATTCAATGTCCATGGCCTTTTTGGTTAACAGTAAGATTTTAGGTTGACATTTCTATGAATGTATAAGCAATAAGAAGTGTATATTATATAGTAGGTCACCTTTCTGTTAAATGAATAGTTTGGCCAGAAATTTAAAATTCTTTCATATTTTACTCACCTTTATGTTACTATAAACCTGTACGGCTTCTGTCATACAGGTTTTTAGGCTTTGAGTAACAGCCCAAAATTTAAATATTCAGTGAAAACCTTGATGTAGCACATTCATGATATATCTCACAGTGGCTTGCTTTTGTCATGTGCGAACCTGCTGTGTTCTTAATGCTAAACAAAGCCAGCTCCACTATGAACTTCTCCCATGATACTTTAAGCATTCCCTAGAGTCCCTATCGTCTGCCATTGTATTGAGATGACGGACCAGGATATTGCATTTCATTCTTTGCTGAACTGTTCCTTTAAGTTTATCACCATTATCACCTGTATCAGTATATGTATATGGGACACAAATAGCACTGTCTCTTGAGAATGAACCAGATCAAGCGATTGTCATGATTTCCAACTAAATCAGATAAAATCTTGTTGAAGTGTTTTAAACCAATAACCTTTCCCCACTTATCTGCTCTTAAATCCTTAAGGCCCTCACCTTCTCAACCAGCTTTCATCCAGAACCGGTTTAACTACACCTGTTTTCACTTCCTTATTTATGCCCTTATTTTGTGCTTACAACCTGTGACCTAAGAAAAAAGTTTAAACCCTGCAGTGAGGGCATAGATGAGCACTCCACTCTAGAGAGACAGAGAGGCAAGTGTACACCCTACAAGGCATCTGGTAAGTACACTGAAACATCAAGACAACTGTAAATATGCTACACATCAATCAATCATTAATGATGCTTATATTATGTTTTTATCTGTTTCAGGCTGTGTGCTTTCAATGATTTGCTGACGTATAAAATCACTGCTTCTTTAACTCTGACCATGGGGGCTTCACAGGATAAGATGCACTGCACCAGGTACCTGGATGGAAAAGGCCCTCCACCACTGACCGAAATGGGTGAGTTTCCCAGCTCTTTCTGTTGGTCAAGCGATAAAAAAATATGTTAATGTTAGTGAAATATGTCCAGAGTTATTGAGACCTGTGGTTACTCTGCTAGTGAACTTCATACAGCCACTCAAAAGACCCTTAGGACCAGTTGTTTAAAAGCAACAAAAAATGGTTTAGAAAAATGAGGTTAGTTCTGAGAAAAGGTCTTGCAGCATAATTTGTTTGCAGATGCCACTTGGTATGATTTTTGTTATCTAATGCAGTGCAATTCATACTTTAGTACATAAGGCTTTAGTACGTACACATTTTGGGGTAACTGTATATGCTAAAATTCATGTTATATTTTATGACAGTTGAAGCAGAAACTAAAGGACCTAACCACAAAAAGGATGCACTGATAAAACAAGGGACTCAGCCTGAGGGAGGGCAAATGATTTGGAATATTGAAAGACGGAGTTTGCCAGGATTCCCTGACTATGACTCTTTTCAAATCATCTTTCATTTTGATGATGGCATCCAGTCGGTGAGCTCATCACATATTTTATGTTTTACAGTATCATTTTCAGTCATTAGCAGAGTTCTCTAAAACATCTAGACTATCTTGTTCTCTGCTCTGTGGAATCTTGTCCAGCCTGTTTCTCATACACTTCCACAGGGTAAATACCAACACTGAATGATGTGTGCAAAAAGCATTGTTCATGAGTTTCATGCAGAGTCTCTAAGAGTTTGCTTTCACATGAAGCACATGAAGTCTGAGTGTCGTCTATGTGTGGAACTTGGAAAAACAAATGACAAAACATTTGTCTCAAACATAAATAAATGTCATTTTATTGAATTTTTTAGTAACTAATAACTGGTTTTACAAGTGGCGATCCAACACAGTACCAATATTTAACATCATACAAAAGTAAACAAAATAAAAGTCCTTAGAGGTGAAGTATGTAACTTTTTATGTCAAAATTAGGGCTGTCAATCGATACAATTTTTTAATTACATTGTGTATAGAATTATACATAGTTATCTTTAAATATAAAAAATTATTTTTATATATATATATATATATATATATATATATATATATATATATATAAAACAAAAATATTCAGATAATTAAAATGCATTACAATCTTGTGGCAGAAGAGTTAATCATTAATAAGACAATACAAAAAGCGGCTTTAGAATACAATGTATTGTTTACTACCATATTATTGATCATAAGTCAATCATTAGCACACAGTTCACAGCAATCCATTTCACATATTACACAATATATTTCAATATACTTTACAGCTTTCTTGTTACTCAAATTGGAAATTGTTCTTAGGTGTTGCTGAACCTCTGAATGAAAAATTAAAACTAATGGTTTATAACCACCATACTTACATTTATGAATACTAAACTTTGCCAACAATAATATTCCTCATAAAGAGACAAAACCCAGAATAAAACATTTTCAAAACTAATTTGAAAGCTGGGAATAATATGATCTCTAACAATCTTGCAGAAATCAGACCAAAAACAAGTCGAGTTGGGACAACTCCAAAATAAATAAAAAAATGTTTCCGCCTGCAGACCACAAAATGTACAGAATATATCGACATCACAATTAAATCTCTCTACAAGAAAATAATTAGTGGGGTAGTACTTATAAATAAGTTTGAAGGTAACTTCCAAATTTTGATCTCAATCCAGCCACACCCTGCGTCAGACGTGCTTGTGTCGCGTCTCGAGTATGTTGCATCATAAACATAAAATGTTCAGGTCACTGTGTCAAGTTAAATATAGTTTAATACTCAATCTTTAAACTCATCTTGAGATCCCTTAGATCGCATTTGTGCTCCATCAAGTGTTTTGAACGCAAAATGTAACGCATGTTTGTGTTATTCTGCCTACTGAAGTGTTTCCTTCACTATATAAACTGCTCATTGCCACACAGCTGAAATTTCACTTACTGCCCTCTGGAGTAAACAGGTGATACTACAAGCTTGCATTTCTCAGGAATCTTCCTTATTATGGTCTGGGGGCATTGCGATTAATTGCATACATTTTTTAACGCGTAATTTTTTGTAAAATTAATCACACTGAATTAACGTGTTAAATCGACAGCCCTAGTCAAAATACATTCTACTATCTCCGATTGTGTACATTGGCAACCAGCCATGGGCAGAGCATTTTAAGTCTAGTCTTCAGTGGAATTTATGCCATTAAGAAAACACAGTTTCACAATGAATAAGACACCGTATGCCCATCATACATTACATGGCAGTCAACTAGTAATACCAACTGACATTTTAAAAACACGTCCATGCAATAAAGTCAGAACTTGAAACGACACTGAATGCTCCAGCAGCCGAATTTACACTTAGAAAACTAATGTTGCTATAACAATGCAAAAAGCACTTACCAAATTACTTGAAGTGAAAATCAGTCCTCCTTTCCTGTTTAATAAATTAAGCAATCACACGGTCATGCAGAACATCTTGCGTTTTTAAATCCATAAGGATCTCTTTCTCAACGCCAATACCAACAGCGATTACAGCCAACTGATCAGCAAGATCTCGAACTCTTTGCCTTTGCCTCCAAAGAATAAATTCTGATTGGATAAACTGTTTGTATATTAATTAAGAGTGGAAAGCGATTAACAACACATAGGCAAAGAGGTGATTGAGAATGAAATGATGAAAAATATGTATTTATTTGGCATGTTAGGCCAGCAGGGAAGGCTTTGCTGGCCCTGAGAATTTGCCACTGTTGGCCACTATAAGTAAGCCATTGGTGGGTTTACCTCCCAGGCACTTTCAAAACATTGATACTTATACTTTAACCGGTACTCCACTCAACTCCACCCATCACTTTTTATCTCAACATATGAGTTTGGGACGTGGCTACTTGTTCAACCGGGGGAAAATTAACATCCATGGCAGATGTGTACAGAGGAAAAGATATTTAGCTTAGCCAAAATTCTAACAGAGACAGAGAACGGAGTAAATCCAGAGTGAACATTTGCATCGCATTTACAAGGTGAAGGGCATTGAGGGAAATTTTGGGGTTCGATGGAGATGCCGAACTTGTCTAGTTTCTTCTTGACAGATAAGCTACACACAAGGTATTGCCACACAAGTTGTCAAGCTCCAGATATATTTGTAAGATACTCAGAATATGTATCGTTACACTTACTAGTTAACAGAAAAACCATCCTACCTCATGTGTTGTATCCCCAACTGTCGTTCAATCCGGCGATGTTATCAGAAAACCCGATTCCTCTACCACACTTTGTGTCTGGTTTTTATATGTTATAGTGGTATTGTTTATTACAATGTTAAATGTTTATTACCTTTTATTTATACAGCGGGAATCAGAGAGCGCAAAAGGGCATGATGAGTCTTAGAGCTGTTGGCATAGCTTGTTGGACAACTTATTTTATTTTTACTAGTAGTGCAGACATTTTATATCATATCATTTTAAACCAACTTCTGTGGAACACAAGGATACATAAGCATGTTGCCTCAGACAGTTCGTGTACCTGGAAATAAACCCCATTCAGCTGAATTAGTAAAAGGCACCATCAGACATTTTTGCATCTATTATAGTGTAAATAAATGTCCTTTTAGCACTACTGCATGAGCAACCTCTGAGGCATGGGTTCCGGTTCCATGGGAACCAGGAAGTAATAGTGTTCACACAAACAATGCTGAGCAAGATTCTGAGGTTTCATAAATTAAAAATGTTACTCACGGTTAGGTTCAGGGATGGGGTTAGGTCATAGAGTTAATAAAACATGCATTTGCATTATGCAAGCCATACAGGTTGGAACAACATAGGTGTGAGAAAATGATTTTCATTTTTGGGTGAACTATCCCATTGAAATGTATCAATATTGCCATTACAATGTTGGCCCAACCATATGCTAAATTAATAAAATGACATAGTGACATAGGCTGAATAGTAAAATTGATAATTTTGTAATTAAGTGTGATTTAAGTGCAATTCTCACCCTGTAGGATAGGCATCCACACCCAGGGCACAGATACAACGGGATGGAGACTATGACCTTCCTGCCTCAGAACAGTATGGGGACAAAGATT
Source organism: Xyrauchen texanus (assembly GCF_025860055.1). Lineage (NCBI taxonomy): Eukaryota > Metazoa > Chordata > Actinopteri > Cypriniformes > Catostomidae > Xyrauchen > Xyrauchen texanus. The sequence goes on from NC_068316.1 coordinate 7,346,146, forward strand.
CTCCGGCAACTAGAAGTGGCCTTTCAACAAAAGCTGCTGTTCACTGTGGCAGCTGATAGCAGCGGCGAATACTGTGTGACTCTTGCAGATATTCCCCTCAAGCCATTAGATGGTGGGGTATCTGGGAGGTACATACTAAATTTAATTAAACTTCATCTCAGATCATCTCAGATCACAACTATCCCTACCACATGCATTACAGCTATAACATCTGTGAAAATGTTCTTTGTTGTCCCAGTTGTGGACAATTACTTGGATAATTATTATGGGTATAAATTAAATGTATATAATTTTCTCTTTCACCCTCTCAGATTGGGTTCTCCAGATCCAAACTACCTGAAAATTTTGAGTAAGAGTCTTAAGGTAAAAGGGATCAAATAAGAGACTACTATGACTACTATTGTGGATTACTAACTTCATCGTGACCCTGTGAGACCAGGATAATGAGGCTCATATGACAGTCAATCAGAGTTTGACATTTACAGCCAAATCTACATGGACAAATAAAGTCCACTGTATATAATGTTGGAAATTGATCAGTTGCATCTATGGTGCACGCTGTATCCTGTATCTTGCCGCTCATTAGACAATGTGTATTTTGTATTAAACAGACCATAATCTTCTCACTGGAAGTAAGACAGCATTGCATACATTGCGAGCCATTGTACGGTACATATGCTTTATGTGTTTATAAATTGTTTTAATACAAATGTAAAAATGTTTTCTCTCTTCATGGAGGTTTATGAATTTATGAAACATTGCTGTTAACTCAAAATGTGTCGCACCAGGTTTGATGTCAATAAATGCATTGATATAGTATACACAATCTTACTGAGTTAATGCTGAAGCCGACAACATGTGAGGTCATGTACAGTTAATGGCTTCATGCACGCATAGATTTTTGCACATTATCATGATTTTGCATTGCATGTAAACACCTTTAACTGCATTCTTACTGTTTTATCCAATGTGAGCAATTATTGTACGCATGAGTGTTTTCATTTTGATGTCAAAAGCGGAGAATAATCCGATGATTTCAAATAACATGTAAACACCTTTTTTATTTTTTTTGGCATTGTCGGATTGTTAGAATAAGCTGATTTTGGCAGTTCTCTGTGGAAGACCTGAACGTCAAGGTGAATAATGAAAAACAAATGTCTAGGTTTTTTGGTGTCCTTCTTGAGCCTATGCTCCAACAAAGAAAAAAAATCCACAAATATTTTTTTCCTATATCTTTTTGGCTTTGAAAATAATTTGTTTCTCTGGAAAAAAATTAAAATAATAATTCTGAAAGATTTTTTTTCCCTCTGGAAATAACATTTAAAGTTTTTCACTTAAATGTTTTTTCAACAACAGCAACATTTTATTTTTGAGAATACAAGCTAACAATTATCATGCAGTACCAACCTTGGCCACCAGGGCACTAAGACAATAAATACATAAATAAATAAATCACTGTGACAGCAATTCACCTTGCTGTTTAGGGTTTCCATAGTTATCAGTGTACTGGTTGGTGTCTATGTAATCACACACCATGACCAGAAACATTTAAAGTTTAATGTCATTGATGTAAAACATGCTACATTTACCTGAATTCGATTAAAGAGTTGCGATGGAGAGGAAGATTTTCCATTATTTAAATTTGGTCTGTACTTCAAATTTAGTGCATGAGTCATATGAACTGCTTTTATGTTACGTTTATGGTGCTTTTTTGTCATTTGGACATTCTGTTAAATAACTCCTTTTGTGTTCCACAAAAGAAAAAGAATCATACAGGTTTAGAACATTATGAGCGTGGCAAAATAATGAAAGAAATTAAAATGTTCCTTTAACTCTTCCTTTAATTTGCCACTATTTCATGTATCTTGAAATTAATCTGACTCAAATATCGATTATGATTTAGTATAGATAAATGTGAGAAATTCTATACTGCAATTGGAGTTTAAACGAAGCAAACATCATATACTTCTTTCTTCACCTGCTCAGTGTTCATGGCCTGCCAGGTGAAGTCAACACATTCTCTGTAATATTTCCTCCTCGCCTGAAATGAGTCTGCACATTGCCAAGTGTGAACTTTCCCAGGCTGACGGTGCCCCTCTGTTCTCCTCAAACTGAATTACATACCAGGCTTTATACACACAATAAAGAGTAATCAGATTGGCAGGTCCCATTAGAGAGGGCTCCGTCATCTCCTGGGGTGTTCTTAAACTACTTTCTCCACCAGGAGTCATCAGTCCCAACTGTCAGCCGCCACCATGACTGTGACAGCTATCAAATCTGTCCGTGCCCCATCCTCCCTTAATCTGCACGGTTCTCCCTTCCTCTGTCACTACCCCCCTCTCTCTGTTCAAGACCCGGAGGAGCCAGACTGTCTCTGAATGTGTCACGAACCAGCTTGAGAAAGTTGTATTGGAATTTCCCATTATCCAGCTGGATTCTCGTCTATATCCTGCCCCATTGCTGTACATCCACTGTTAACATTTTTAACCCTCTGTTAGACTGCAAAGATTATTTCTACTCATTTATTTGTCTTGTTTTTCAATACAAATATCCAGAGAATTGAGATCATCTGTTAGTAGTGACTCTTCCCCTAACAGAGAAACCAACAAGCCTTCATTAAGGAAAACAAAGCTGGAATTCTCATTAGAAAGTGTTCCCATTCTTCCCATGAGTGTTTTTGTGGACTTCCCCTTTGGGGGGGCTGAAAGTTGTTCTGTGCTGTGGCTGTTTGTGATGAATGAGCTGAAGGCATGTTTTCATTAGGCTGTTTAATTTGGGGCACAATTAAACTTCGTCTCTTTTTAGAAGACAAAGCAGATACTAAAGTTGTTAATTAAAAGGCAGACTCACAGACACTGAAGATGGATGTGAACGCAGGGTATCCTCTCCAAGAACAACACTGCCCTCCAAAGTCAATTCTTCTTCTAGAGTGCACTCTCTAATTACTAACTAGTTCCTCTCCTTTTTTCTCTATACTCCTCATCTCATTTTGTCTCATCTGATCTCATCTCATCTCCTCTATCCTCCTTTCTTCTAATCTTTGCTCTACTCTCATCTCATGTTGCCTCATTTCATCTCCTCTCTTCTGCTCTTTCGTTTCATCTCATATATGATCTCATCTCGTCTCCTTTTGTCTCATCTCTTTTCTTCGGTTCTGCTCTGCTATCATCTAATCTCTTCTGTGCTTTCATCTCAGGCCATGTTTCCACCTGGTATTAAGATATGTTTTTAGAAGTCCGATCACAAGTAGGCAACGTTATATAGAGTTTGAAACGGGATCCAAAACTTTTTGTGACTGGATCACTGAAACCACATACGGAGGTAATCAGAATCGATTTTGAGGTGTGAAACGCAATCCATCCTGACTGCATCCCAGACAACAGCGAAGCACCACCCCTCACCTGTCAATCAACTGCTGTACTAAAACAAGAGTTTAAACTTTGCCAGTTATGTGCAGCTTTAAAGGGAAATAACCATCCAACCGGAACCTTTGAAAAAGCGAATACGGACTGTATACAAACATGAGAACTTCACTGAACTTTTTCAGTGTGTCTGATATCAACATGTAGAGACAGATGACATGAACACACATCCAAAACTTAGGTTAATACTAAAATAACTGAGAATTCTGCTTGAAATGTTGCATTTGTTCTTAAATCAAATTTCAGCTGCATCTGGGAGAAACAGTGTGCTGTTTTTTTTCACGCTTTCTTTGTCATGTTTTATTACTTTTTTGCAGTTTATTATCTTGCAGTAACACACTGACAAAGTGATTGATGTATGTCGTCATGAAATCAGAGACCCTCCCCTCGAAATCCGAACACAAGTAGTCACTGGAGTAATGGTAATGCCAGGTGGAAACAGGGCCACAACTTGTCTCGTCTCATCTCCATTCTCCTCTCGTCTTGTTTGTTCTTTAATCTCCTCTCATGCCGTCTCATCTTATTTCAACTCATCTCATCTGCTTTGCTTCTGTCTCATTTAATCTGTGCTCTCATTCCGTCTCCTCGTCTCGTCTCCTCTGTTCTATTCTCCTTTCGTCTTGTCTCTGCTCTACTCTCATCTCATGTTGTCTCATATTCTCTCGCATTTAATCTCTACTCATATCTCATACTGTCTCCTCTCATCTCTTCTGTTTTCCTTTCATCTTGCCTCATAATGTGCTCTTCTCTCATCTCATGTTGTCTTGTCTCATGTCGTCTCAGGGACAGATCTAGGGGAGGAGCCACAGAGGCAATGGCCCCAGCTGAAATCTGATTGGCCCTTCAGTGCCCCTGTCCTGGAAAAGCATTTGTCAAAAAAAATAATAATAATTGCTCATTTGCATACTTGTGTTGCTAAGCCGAAATGTCCAAGCAAAATCATATCTGCAGGTACAGCATATTGTTTTGACAGAAACATTTGTGTGAATTATAGTAGATTTCTCACTAGGAGCGGTTCAACTTATCTGTCTCAAAATACGTCTCGAGACCCCTGTGCATTGCCTCTTTCTCACTGCAAGCAAAATAATCTGAGAAACCGCATATTATTTCGTCATGCTTTCTTTGCACACTTTCTTATGGTTTATTATCATGCAGTAACACACTAGTCAATCACACTTAGTGATTGATGTATATCCTCATGAAAACTCCCTTCGAAATCCAAACACAAGTGATCAGAGGAGATGCATTTGAGCAACCAGATTTCACAGACCCGTCGGACACACCGCAGTTAGTTGACTATGTGGAGCAGCCAGCGTCACGAACTTTAAAATGCACTTGAAACCTATTTATCATCACAACTGTTTGCAAAATAGGAGTTAATAAAGCAGCATAAAATGATGTAGTACAGAATGATGATGAACAGAACTGTTCTGCTATGCTGTCAGTCTACTTGAGCCTGATGGCAGTTCACTCCCCGAAACGCAGAATGAAACAGGCTTTATTGATGGAGAATCCCATGTTTGTCAGCTGGAATTATTTTTATTATAACAATATAGATCTGCGTTGAGTATCTGTTAGCTTAAAGGGATAGTTCACCCACAAATTATAATTATCTCATCATTTACTCACCCTTGTGCCATCCCAGTATGGAGGACAAAACATGCAAAAATAATAAATAAATACATAAATAAATAAATGTAATAATAAGAAAATAAATAAAGGAATAAATGTCTTGATAAAACAAATATAATTAGTTTTTAATGAAAGTTTAAAGACTTTTTTCCTTTATTTATTATTTTCTCTTTTTATTTATTATTTTCTATTTTTATTTTTATTCTTTAAAACTTTTTTTATTCTTTCATTTGTTTTTTATTATTATTTATTTATGCATTCATTTATTTGTATATTTATTTATTCCCACCTGTATTTATTTCTATACTTAAATATTCCCACATTTATTTGTTTTTGTATTTATTCTTACATTTCTGTCTCTTTTATGATAATTATGTGGGCGAGTCCTGTTTACCATTGGCTTATCGTAGATTGAAGTGTGTGCTCGATTACTCTTGACTTGTTTTGAAGTGACATTAGGTCATCGCTATATCTTGTAAACTATAGCTATTTGTGGGGCCAAAAACATAAGAGCTTAAGTCAATCCAAGATGTATTGGTTATACTACAATCACAAAATAAATGGGTAGCTGTTTCTTCAACAAGTTTCATAAATGATATGATTTAACCTTAACCTTATGCTTTTCTTTTTTTTTCTGTGTATATAACTTCATATTTTGATGTCCGCAAATCCATACTATTGATTTCTGTTGTTATGATTGTTCATTGTAAAAGATACAACCATGCTTAATTTCCCTGATCGTTTATGTATGTATGTATATATAAGTTCTGCAATAAAAAAAAAATAAAAAAATAAAAACTATAGCTGACGCTTCACATATATCTAGAGAGTTACGCAACTTGCGAATGAAGTCGATAACCACGCATCAAATGACTATGTTTCATTTAGAGTAGAGGTGCTTATTGATGTTTTAGGCGAGCTGTAGGCCGGTATGAATATCCAAGCACATCCTGAATTGTTAAACTCTCTGCAAAACGTTCCCTGCATATTCAAAATCTGTGCGAGTCAGAGGGTGCTAAGGTGGGACGTCCATCTGCTTCCGATAAGTACTATTGAGCTCTCAACCAATGATGCACTGGAGCTACGCAAGGACCGCCTTCCTCATTTCCATGTTGGACACAGAAAAGTAAAAATAAATACAAGTATAAATAAATAAATATATATGGGAATATATAAATATGGAAATAAATATATATGTGGGAATAAATAAATATACAAAATAAATGAACACATAAATAAAAAAATATGCAAAATAAATGAATAAATAATTAAAAGTTAAAAATAATAAAAATAAAGTTAAAAATAAATATAGAAAATAATAAAGGAATAAAGTCATACAATAATAAATTCAGGAATACATTTAATTAAAAACTAATTATATTTGTTTTATCAAGACATTTATTCCTTTATTTATTTTTTTATTATTACATTTATTTATTTATTATTTATGCAGGTTTTGGCCTCCATATCCCAGATGTGTATGAATTTCTTTCTTCAGCAGAACACAAACAAAGATTTTTAATAGAATATTTTAGCTCTGTGGGTCCATACAATGCAAGATTTGTTTGTATAGATTTATTTTTAGTTTATATTTTGCTGTTTGATGTTCATGTTCTGTTCCATGTTAATGGATTATCATTTGGATTTAAATGTGATCCTCCTCATGCAAAATACATTTCATGATAACTCTTTTTCAGCTGTTATCAAAGAACCGCTCCTTTATTAAATTATTAAATGAGGTGATCAGAGTATGTAAAAGAATATAAAAATATTATGTAGGTATTGATAAGTTTGTTTTTACATGCCTTATGTATTAGGCCATTTGTTCAGATTTCAAGAGCATAGACTCATGCTGACGCATTATTAATTTGGCTCCTCTCTGCACACTTTGGCCCCTCTGTGGCCCCCTCCTTTGGAAATGTCTAGATCTGCCCCTGTGTCGTCTCCATCTCCCCTCTTGCTCTATGTCTCGTCTCAAATGTGCTCATCTAGTCTCATCTCCTCTGCTCCATTCTCCTCCCGTCTTGCCTCTGCTTTACTCTCTTTACATGTTGCTCTTATCTCCTCTCCTCTTGTCTCCTCTTGTCTTATACCCCCTCCTCTGTTCTCCTTTTGTCTCTCATTCCCCTCTTGTGCTCCGCTCTCATGTTTTCTTGCATCATGTCTTCTCCTCTCCTCTCCAGCTCTGCTTATTTCATTGTGTTTTGTCTCATGTTGTCTTCTTTCCTCTGTTCTGCTCTGCTTTTGTCTCATCTCCTATTCTCCTGTTGTCTCTACTCTACTCTCATCTCATGTTGTCTTGTCTCCTGTCATCTCAGCTCCTCTCCTTTGTTCAGCTCTGCTTCTCATCTCATGTTGTCTCTTCTCTTTTCTGCTGTACTTTACTCTAATGTTGTCTCATCCCTTTGTTCAGCTCTCCTTTCGTCTCATCTCTGCTATATTCTCATGTTGTCTTGTCTCATATCGTCTTCATCTCTCCTCACCAGCTTTGCTTTTGTCTCATCTCACATGTGCTCTCATCTCCTCTTGTCTCATCTCATCTGCTCTATTCTTCCCCGTCTCAAATCTGCTCTACTCTACTCTACTCTACTCTCATCTCATCTCATGTTGTCTTGTCTCATGTCATCTCATGTCCTCTCCTCTGTTCTGCCCTCATCTCATTTAACCTTTGCTCTCATATTGTCTCATCTCATCTTCTCTGCTCTATTCTCCTGTCCTCTTATTCTTTGCTCTACTCTTTCATATTGTTTTGTCTCATGTTCACTCAACTCCTCTCCTTTGTACATCTCTGTTTTAATGGTCTCATCTGGGCTCTCAACTTGTCTCCCCTTGTCCTAATCTTCATTCTCTATTCTCTTATTGTCTCATGTTGTCTTGTCTCATGTCATTTCATGCCCCTCCTCTCCCTCTCTGTTTTTGTCTCATTTCATCTGTGCCCTATTCTCCTCGTCTCTGCCCTACTCTCATCACACGTTGTCTCCTCTCCTCTCCTTTATTCAGCTCTATTTTCATTGATATTTATGCCCTACTCTCATGTCGTCTACACTTGTCTCATATTTTCTCCACTATTTTCCTCTTGTCTCATTTCTGCTCTACACTAATGATGTTCTCGCATCTTCTCTTGTCTTGTATCGTCTCATTTCATCTCAAAGTCTTCTCTCATTTCGACTCTTATTTTCTTTTCAAACACCAGGCCACCTTTTCTGTCCTCTGTTACCACCACACCCAAAGATGCATTCATTAACATGCTATACATTACAGTAATGATCACCCTGTGTCATGCTCAGCTCAGTGTTAATTGCACCGGTCCTGTGGGAGATTTAACTAAATCAGTTAGCAAATAACTGTATGGCTAGCCATAAAACAAATGACTCACAAAAAGTGAACCACATAAAGTCGAGTGAAATCATTTTTATTTGTATAGAACTGTTCACAATACTCATCGTTTCAAAGCAGCTTTGCAGCTTTGCAAGAAACCATGCTGTAATGGCTAATGTTTTGAAAGTCCCAATACATGTCATGTATTAATTGAGTAAACAGAGCAGATTGATTGAACTGTAAGATTAATGATAATGTGTCTTTAGAAGTCCATCACGAATTGACTGTGGGAGATGCAGGATATTTTGCTGTTTGGCTGGTAAATGCTTGAGTTGGCAGTTATTTATTGTCTATGTATTTTATCAAAAGAAATGGTGCAAGCAGTGGTCAGTGAGAGTGTAACTTGCTGTTTGATTGTATTTTATGTATTTAATTGAAATAAGGAGACAAAAACACCAAATATCTCAGCTAAAGAGAGTGATGTAGTAAGTCGTCGTGAGTTTCTTTGAACCATCAAAACCAAGAAAGTTTTGACACAGCACATACCATCTGTGTCACACAGAGTGTGTTTTACGTCCCTATAAACCTTGGCGACAAGGGAAGTGAGATACAATATTACGTATTTTCAGTCCGAATTGTCTGTGCGGATAAGGCTCCTGCCACAATGGTGCGCAGAGTGAATCTTGCGGAGGAAATGGTTTATGAAGTACTAAATCTTGATGTGGAGATGGATAGAGTGTTTCTAGCCCTTGTCCCCGCATGATGATAAGACAGACCTGTCCCTTTAGGTTAACAGGGAGATGAAATGAAGATATAGGTGACAGGTGAGACATTTACGATGTAGGAATGGGAGGATGTCAGTATGAGGGAAAGAAGAATTAGACATAATTCTTTGCAAATGTATTTAGAAAAGTATCTTTAACAAAAGTAACTATGAATTGTTGATGAATACAGAGTCTAGTCCATGTTTATCGCTTTTATTTCTATATTCTTTTTAATTTGCCATTTCAATTTTCAGTATGTTTTTACTGTATCGCTGTTAGTTTCAGTTTAACCAATTTTTTTGTGTGTGTTTTCTAGTTTTAGTTAATACAGTATACTGTAGTTTTTATTTCAGTTTTAGATCTGCCAAATAAAATGCGTTAATTATCCATTGTGGGCCAAATATTATAATCATATTAAAATAGTGCAAAACTATTAAATAATTTAATGAATAATGAAATCACTAAATACTTCTATAAATGTTTTCAATTTATTTCATTTACTAGCTTTGCATCAATTTTTTCAACTTTCCATTAGCTTTGGGTTGATTTTTATTTATGCATGAGCTTTGCTCTTTTAATTTTATAAATTGTATGATTTTGTAGTGAATGAAGTGCTGCGTCCCATTGATAAATTGAATTAAAAAAAGTTGCGTCACTTTGTATAAAACCCCCACGAGTTAACGCAAGTTTATTTTTGACATGTAAAAATATATTTACTAAATGTTCATCCAGGAAAGAGGCAACTACATAGGCAGCACACTGTATCAGCAATCTATGGCTTGCAGAAATTGACAGGGAGGGATTACCGACCGTGCCAATGGGGCAGGTGCCCAGGGGCCCTTGACTAGCAGGGGCCCATAACTGCCCAAGGGGGCCCTGGGCTTTAAGGTTGCGCAATCCAGTTTGGCGATCCCCCGCTTGAAAACCCATCAACAATGAAAACTAAAGTTTTCAATCACCTTTTGGCCATGAAAATGACAACACCTTTTGAAGGGGGGGCAAATTGTCGAGATAATTGTCCCCGGGGCCTTTGAAAGTCATAATCCGTCCCTGCTTATGGAGATAGGGTGACTACATGTCCCAATAACAGGGACAGTCCTGATATTACACGCCGTGTCCCACATCCCGATGGACTTACGTCGGGACATCTTGTTTCTGAATCATAGCTATTGGAAAATTATGTCCACTCCAATCCACGTTCATGATGCCTAAACAGTTATTTATCATTCGCTTTTATCCAAAGCAACAGAACTCTTTTTTTTTTATATTACATTTATCAATGGGACATGAATACATAGGTACTACAAAATCATAAAATATTATTACAAATAAAAATAATATATAATAGACCAACTCCCTGCCAGCATATGGCCAAGTGATGTACCAAGAGCTCACAACAACACCATGATGTGCCAAGCCGCAAGATTCTAAGACATATGGCATGCATAGTTTACAGTTAGTGGTGGTTCGGAACAATTTTTAATAAAAAGTGAGACAAATTTGCAGAGCAATCCCTACTCTAATTCTGGATGATATAATTAAGACAGTACAGAAGACGGGGCAGGTTCATAATCAGATAAAAGGGGTGTTTCAGTGCCGCTCACATGTGCACATCAAATATTCAAGCAGTACATTTTTTAAACACTGAAATAAAACAGAATTGAGCCCTTTCCCCCTTTCTCTTTATTCCTTTTTAATAGAAAATGAAACAGTTAACAGAAAATGAGTTTGTATCTGCTTATTCTAGTCATCAGTGTTAAAACTAATAAAGAAGACACCACATTTTTCATTTTTGGGTTTAAAAGTAAAAAAGAATGGACGTAAAAGTACATGAACCACTCTTCAATGCTAATCATTCAAAAGCTAGACTGATTTACAGAAACAGCGAGGAGACAGAACAGTAGATATGTAGACTTGTACCGGTTGGGGAGGGGAGCATGTCTCAGTTTGATTTACGATGCTGTCATTCGGTATCCTCCCAGGAACTTGTTGTCTTGCTTTCATAAAGCCACAAACACAAACGTATTCACTCTTCAGCCTTCCAGCTCCATTCATCAGCGTAGTAGGTCCCTGCTCTGCTCTTTTCATCTCATACACATGGGCTTTTCGCAAACCCACCGCTCTTCCTTACACAGCCAAATCAAAGCAGTCACAGATCAGCCCATGTGATAACCTCCAGCTTCTTTTTGTACTCGAAGGTTAGTCCCACTCTGTCTGTCTGCCACACACAGTCACCAAGAGCACATATCTCGCTAGTAACTGAATGGAACCAGGGCTTCTAAAGAGTCACAGATACATCCCCTTGATAGAGGGGTCTCGTATCGGTTGGTGGCCTTTAGCTCTGGCCTGACTCTGCTCTGTTGAGAAAGATGGAGAGATAGAAGATGATTCTCTCCACTTCTCTATTCTCAGGACTTCTGCCTTTGTACAAAGAGGCTCGATCTTTGGGCCTGAGTGCTTTTAGGAGTCTGGCATTAGAAAGTCATACATAATGGCTCCTAGGACTAGTTCTGTGTTGTGTGAATTGGGCTGCAATGTCTCTTCCTGTCTTTAGAAGGCCATAGTTATTTCAGAGAGATAAAGACGCTAGAATAAATGAATTATACTATTGTGAAAATTGGTTAGGTATTTAAAACCTGACTATGGAATTCTCATGATGCTAGGGTGATGATGCTGGTTGTCAGGATGATGTTATGTGGTTGCTTGGGTATTCAGGTAGTGTATTTCCACCGCAGAAAAGCCTGGTTCGACACCGTCCCCATAAGCTTGCTGGTCTCCACACAGGAATCGATTATGTCAGGAGGCAGAGGGCGGGATAATGTTTCGTCAACAAATTTTCACAAACAACAAAAGTAGCTACTGTCTGCAGTAAATAGTACTTCTTAACTCAATAAAAAAACTCATCAAACGCGTTCAGGTAACATGGACAAAAGAGCATTCTACTTGCGATATGGTCTTTACGGAGAACCGAGATGAACTAGAGAGTTCGCAAAGGGGACAAAATAGTCTACGAAAAGATCCAGCATGAAATGATGCGTGCCGGCTTGAATCAGATGATTCACCAAATAATAAACCAATTGAAAAACACTTAAGGGAGTGCAGGGACCATAAGAAGGACCTAAACAAAAGCGACAGTGGATGGAGCAAAATGTTTTGGACTCAGACACCGATCAGCTTACTATCTAAACGGGACATTAAATTCAGCCAGTCACGCTCGAGATAAGCACCGAATCGCCAGTGTCATCTGCTGCTGTTCTTAGTAAGTTATTATATTTGTCAACTTTGTTAGCTTTCCTTACACTGTTGCCCTCTTAATGTGTGCATTGTTTTGTTCAGTAAGGGCATTTTTGACCAGCTACACTAACGCAGCTATCTGTCAAGTAAATGTAGGGATTCTCAATCAAGACGTTAACATAATATTATATGCTATGGCAAAACTTCAAATATGACAATCTGTAACACCAATGTTAATAATGATTCCACTGTTACAGTTTACAGAATTTAGTAAGTTAAGCCAAAGATTCATAGAAAATAATACAATTACATTACCTGTCTTCTTAAGCGTAGATGTCATCTCTGATAATCTTGTTAAGCAATGTAATAACGTTGGATTGCATTACTCCGTATATTCAAATATGCCCTCAAAAACAAGAGTAAAAGCTGTACACAAACACTGTTGTGATGTGCCATGTTTGTTTATGGCCAGGTAAAATAGCCACGTAACACATTATGTCACCGTTTGGTTCAGTGGAAAAGCGCGGCTGGCTTACGAAAGGCTCCAGATTGCCCCTACCGTCAACCTGCGAATCACAGGCTCGGCATGCAAACCCTTGCCATTTCTGTGGAAAAGGGCTATTGGTGATTACTAAGGCGATGTTGGAGTATTTTGGATGTTGCTTCCTGACGCAAGACATAATTCTGATCAAGTCTGATCACTGCAAGGCGAGTTATGAACCAAAGTTTAATACTTAGTGTCAGGTGTTTAAAACAATCCTTAACCTTAAGTATAACTAAGTAATGTATAAGTAATAAAAATAGTGATGCTTACCTTAGCAACCACCACTAACAACAGGATTACAGTCTAAGTGAGTCAAAATGTATTCATCATAGCCATTGTCTAACCCAGACTATTTCAGTCCCTGCGTTTGAAACCGTGTACTGTCACAGTATGTATGGAATTTGAGGATGCACTTCTCAGCCGGTAACAGTATGTTCTTTGGGTATGCATGTGAGTAGTATAAATAGATTCCGGACATACTTCATCTGTGGACATTGTTATTGAATGTATGGTGTAATAACAACAACTGCGAACATTATCTACTCTGGTTTTTTTAACTGTCCTATTGCTTTCTGTCAGTTTTGATCTGAATTGATTTTTCAGATTTAATAAAAATAGTTTCCTTTAACTGATAACTGGTGACTTTGCTCCCAATGGCTATTTGAACATACACACACACACACACATACACGCACGCACACACACACACGGACACACGCACGCACAAACGCACGCGCACACACACACACACACACACACACACACACACACACACACACACACACACACACACACACACACACACACACACAAATGTACTTTATTCCTTTGGTCTAAGTAGTCAACAAAAAAAGTGAAACCTTTAACATTTGACCGGCCATAGTAAATGAATGGGAAAGAATATAACGCAGAGCATTTTTTTCTGAAATCTGTCAAATAACATTTATTAATTAGCCACAATGCAGAACACACACACACACACACACACACACACACACACACACACACACACACACACACACAAACACACGTAAATAAATGGGTGAGACTAAAACTGACAGAAGGAAGAACACACAACCCAACCCAACACATACACAATCACACACTCAGGATGCGCACACACACACACACAGAAAAACAATAAAAACAAAAACAAATTCTGAGTAAGAAAAAGGTAAGAAAATGTTCATTTTCCATTGTGGGAAAGTTTACACTTTGGTGTAGGGCCTCATCAAACAGACGTCCATCTTTTCAAATTAAGAAATTTACATGTAAACAAGATCCAAATAGCATAAAATCTTTTTAAAATAATGTTATGATTTTATTGGTAAAATTATTTTTTACTCCTTTTATCTTTCAAATTATTTTTGACTTGCAATTACAAGCTAGGGCCTTATTTGAAAATATTAGGAGGGTTAAACAAGCAACAGGCACTTAAAGTTGAAAAGACTCACGGATCATCGGCATTCTTTTAAATCCAGCAATTTGAACGTGACGTCTCCTCGGCTCCCGGGGGATCGTAAAGTGTCCAGTCGATCCGCACTGCAGAATCTTGCCAGAAACGTTAGGTAATCCTGGTATTTCTCGTGATTGTGTTACGCAATGTGCTCGGACATACTCAGACACTTTGCATGGATTTTATAATGCTTTAATACCAAATTTTACACCGTCAGACTGGGTCTAAGCTTGTCCTGGTGGGTTAACAAATCTTCTAAGTGGATGAGCTGAACTGCCCAAGTGGCATTTTGTGATTTATGACCTTTTTGGTGACAAATCACCTCTGTTACGGAATAGCAGTGTGTAGAGTCTGCCTAGCTTAAATCAATGGCCCATTGTTTCTCCTGCCTGGACTCTATACATGTGCTGAACAGGGACAAAGCCACCCAGATATACTGGAGAACAACAGTGGTTTTAGATAGCTCAGAATATGTTGAACTTCACAGTTAATCTTGACTGCAGTGTATACATATGGCTCATACTTTATTGCTGAACATATTCTGTCCTTTGACCCGGCTGTTATAAAATGAGATGGCACAACAGAGGCTAGTTGCCCTGCTACTTCTAATGTCCTGCTATTTGCCAGCTTCTTGAGCATTGCTCTATAATCAATGTAATTTAAAAATGTTTGTCCATGATTCATATTGGAAGTCTTGGAAATTAAAAATTTGTTGTAGTGACTGACAACATCATATCTGTCACCACAACTGACCTTACAATAAACTCTTCCAGCTAACTTAGTTTGCTCCTAAAGGTCATCGGTTCCTCAATCTCTATCCAACTGGATGCACTGAGAGCTATTCTGTGTTATGTTTTTATCATGTGTCCATGTCATATACAATATTTATCTCAAGCCACTGAATTGGTCCTTCGTTTGTTTGAGTTCACGACAATGATTTAAATTGGGAAATTACAGTCAAATTTTTTGCTTTGGTTGCCAAAATGTTAATGTTGCTGTTGTCACAGGAATTCCCTTTGTATTTAACTCTTGGTACAATTTTTGATTACTTGAAGATGCTTGTCTTTCTGTCTCTGTAGTGACAAAGTGTGTTTGTGAGAAAGCAAATGGTGAGTGGTAACAAGCACCTGTGGCCATCCACCAACTAAAGGTCATGTCCAGTGAGATATTGGGTAATTGATATTGAATAATTGATGCTTTATTGTTTCTTATGTTCTGTGGGTTCAGCATGGATTTAGGCAGGATGGTTTTAGGCAGGATGCAAGGTTCTACTGTATTTTCCATCATTTATGATCTCTCCATGAAATTGTTTTCGGAAACTTGTGTTTACATTTTCTAAAGAATATATGATTGGTGTTTGCCTGTGAAGTCACCGCCAATATGGTGTTTTGACTGGTTGCCAGGGTGCTGCTATCAAGTCAATAAGGTGTTTTTGGTACAAGTATGAGTTTTATCATCCACCAAAACCATTAAAAACTCATTAATATAACATTTGTCATCAATGATGTGGGACAAGTTACATACCGAATTTACATAGGCTTTGGGGTTTGTTCAAATCCACATCCACATTGATCCAGTTTTGAGAAGCGTTTTCTAAAGTCTAAAGTCGTTTTCGGTGGATGAGAATGCTGTTCTAGTGTGGATAAGACCTGTAAACATAGCGAAATGTATGTGTTTACAAACAAAAACATATTAGTGTGGATGTGGCCTAAGTGTGAGAACAAGCAATAGTGATGCTTGTCTTAGCAAACATTACTAGTTTAGCCATTTAGCTAATTGGCTACACAGGGTTACTGTGTGAATATTCGGGCTAGCCAATATCACTTTAATTTCAAAGAATATTATTTTTAAGATTTTCTTATCTAAGTGTCCATTCTGATCACCGGCTACAGCTCTACAGCTGACAGAGTGAGCAGCTAATGGCAGGCCTGAAAACGATTTCTTAATAAACCTCCCTCTCTCTCGTTCCCTTTCTTTCGCTGCCACCAATGAGAGACAATGCTTTTTCTCTGTCTGAGAAAGGGAGCTGTCCACTGAGGATTAGCTTCCTGTCAGTGGGTCTGTCTCTTAATGAGAGGGACTTCACATAACCTTCAAACAGGGCCGTGGAGCCGCCCAATCCCTGACAGTATGGCCCATCTCCCCTTGCACCAATAAATGTCAAGCGTTCATCTCTCTTTCCATCTCTCCCTCACTCTCATTGTCTGCGTGGTCTTAACAGGGGTCCCATAAATCTAACTGCCCCTCTTCTCCCAGGTCTGAGTCAGGCCTGAAAAATGACACTTCCATGGTACTCGTTTTTTATTCTTTATTTCTTCTCTCCCCACTCTTCCTGTCTATCATTCCGACCTGTATTTAAAGCATTGATACCATGTCTGAGCCGCCTTTTGTCTATAGGGCTCGGGGTATAGCGAGAGTGACTTCATAACTCAACTTAGATTTAGAGAGAGAAAGACCTTAGAGAGAAAGAGAGGGGGAGAAATTGAATGGGTTATGAGGTTATTTGAAGGGCACTGCTGGTGGCTTTGTCATATGACCACATTTTCAATGTGATCTTTGGCATCAATTTCTTATTACATAATACATCACTACAATCAGATATGGGGGTTTATTTTTTGTGAGGGGTGTTTACAAAGCACTGCAAAGGAATATGGTCTATTCTGTTTCTTTCCACTACAGACCATGGGCGAGATACACTAGAAAGTGAGTATCACTGTGCCCAGGGTTGGGGAGTAATGGAATACATGTAACGGAATTACGCATTTAAAATACAAAATATAAGTAACTGTATTCCACTACAGTTATAATTTAAATCATCGGTAATTAGAATACAGTTACATTCAAAAAGTATTTTGATTACTGAAGAGATTACTTTATCTTTTATTGTCATTTGTTTCATTTAATATTTAGTCCTTTCAGATGGAAAACATTTATACATATAAATGATGCGATCCGAAGTGCATTTGAACAGCAGTGAAACACTTTCTTATGATGTGTTACATTCATACGAGCAGACAGAGAAATAAGTCTGAAGTAAGTTTGGAGCAGAAGAAATAGAAATAATCCTTGTGTAAATTGTCAGCTTTACGCTAAGCTAAAATGCTATTTCTACCCATTTTACATGCACATGTTACCAGACTTGATCATATTTCTTTATCAAGAAAATTCATGTTGGATCATAATTTATTTTTTCTAGTAAGATCTTTGATATTAGGGCAAAAATTTTATTCTTGATAATAATGTTTGTATTGCTTTCCTGTAAAAATATCTACAAATCCTTAAAATCCTTAAAACAAGATACATCAATTTGATGTATCTTGTTTTAGAAACAACACTGCATAAGATATTTAGGTTTTTCAGAGAATGTATTTTTAACATGTGTATTTTGTCTTTCTGTACCGTCAGAGTTTTTATAGTCAAAACAAGTGAAGAAATGTACCAGTGCTGAAGAAGTAATCCAAAGTATTTACAATACGTGAGTAATCTAATGAAATGAAATATGTTACAAATTACATTTTACAGCATGTGTTCTGTAATCTGTAGTGGAATACATTTAAAAGGTAACCCTCCCAAACCTGCCTGTGCCAAACTCTGGAGGAGCAATTAAAGTGAGTATTCTAAAGCGTGCATGACATTATATCTCAAATACGTCTCATATACAAAGACATACAGTGACCTCAAGATTATTTAGACATTTAAGTTACATTTCAAAATGTAGGCAATAGATAACACAATATCAAACCAAGAGTTGTTTTTATTTGTAATTTTTTTAACAGTCAACAGGAATGCCCATTTTAATAACCATATTCCCTAACCCAAATCTCAACCCCTAAATTTACCTTCAGTGAAATAAAAATGTAATCTATGCAACCTTTGAATCACACTCTGTCTCTGAACTCTGAACATGTCTGATGGGCTTGTCAGCAACCTTGCAGAATTCTGATGACAGGTTACTAGAACATTAGGTGGCAATATTTTGACTTCCTGTGATCATGTTTGAGAACTGAGTAGGAACTTCATATATTGAACAAAATGACCTTGAAAAAGGAAAAGTGAAGTTAGTTCTGTAAAAATTTCTAGCATCATTTGTCTCAGATGTGCCTTGCTTTGATTTATATTTTATTATCTAATGCTATGACATTCAGATATTTTTAAACATGACTTAAGTGTCCAAATACTTCTTGGGGCTACTATAAATATTACATCATAAACATAAAAATCAATTCTTCTGGAGCCATGACCTAGCAACAAAAACATATGTAACAGTAACCCCTGAATACTCACATCCATACCATCAAATCACTGACCTCACAGGGATGCAATCATTTTGGCAAAGGAAGATATTCAGCTCCACAATCCACAATGATGGATGTAAAGAGAGACAACATCTTGACAACATTATGTATGCGATTATGTACACTCACGTAACACTTTATTAGGAACACCTTTACACCTGCATATTTATTTGATTATCTAATCTGCCAATCGTGTGGCAGCAGTGCAATGCATGAACTCATGCATATACGGGTCAGGAGAGTCAGTTAATTTTCACATCAACCATCAGAATAGAAAATGTGTTTATCTCAGTGATTTTGACCGTGGCATGATTGTTGGTGCTAGGTGGGCTGGTTTGAGTATTTCTGTAACTGCTGATCTCCTTGGATTTTCACGCACAACAGTCAAAAATGGTGCCAAAAACAAAGAGCATCCAGTGAGCGGCAGTTCTGCAGACAAAAATACCTTGTTGATGAGCGAGGTCAAGAATTGCTAGACTGTCACTGTTCGAGCTGACAGAGAGGCTATGGAAACTCAGATAACCACTCTGTACATATTGTAGTGAGCAGAATAGCATCTCAGAATGCACAACACATTGAACCTTAAGGCAGGTGGGCTACAACAGCAGAATACCACCTCGGGCAATTTATACATTTTCCTAATAAAGTCCTCAGTGATTGTATGTTATCTGAAATGTTGGCTAAAGCGCTAAAGCCAGCAGCGACATATCGTACGTGTTTTAAAAGTTACTTCCTTCAGTTGAAAAATGAATGCTTCCGTGCAGTAAAAAAAATTATAATATAAAAATACAAAACGTTACAGTTCCATTTGAGACGGTACTAAGCTTAAAAATTCATACACTAACTGGCTGAATGCATAGTGGAAGTGCGCAGTGTACAGTATAGGACACAGCTATGGACTCTGGCCTCTAGTAATGAGGTCAGTGCTAACAAAATAAGCAAGCTCTAACTTAGCCAAGCAAAGTTTCAGGCAGTTATGTCATGCTTTCAACCCACATTGGGCAAAATTATTTGCCCAGAGTGTTGGACATCATAAGGCCATAAAGGTTATTTTCCATTAAATGAGGTGGACCAGAGAAGGTCCTGTCCACCCGCACAATTAGATGCTCACTTCAGGCTTGTTTACTGTGTAATACTGAAAACACATTTATCAGTAATTGGCTGCTGTTCTTTGTTTAGGGAGACCAGTTATAGATTTATCCCATGGCACTGCAAACAGTAAAGTAATTAGGGTGAGATCTCTTTAAAGGACTCTGTTGAACAATCTCATCTCGAGCATATGCTTGAGCATATGATGTGTTTAAGGCCTTATCAATTACTGTATAAGGAGGAGTTTATCTGACTGAAATGACTGTTGGGGTGTTGTAGAGAGGATTTTCATTGTCAAGTCTGTATGTTTATAGATTGTTTACTTGGGTTAATTTTTATTCCAATTTTCTGAAGAACAGTGCAAAGCTATTATAACTTATCCTTATTGGGATAGAGAATTCTCATTTTTGCATGAACTATCCCTTTGACATCATGGGGACTCTCAAACAAATGACATTTGAGTTGCATGGTTCCATTTCGGTGGCGATTGCTAGGCGATTACTACAGTCCTGATATCGCCCTTGATCTCTGTCTCTCTCCTCTCTGTCATTAAGCTCAAGCATGTTCAAAACACAGCATAACAAATTGCTCTCATCACTCACCCTCTTAGCTCAACCAATAGTTTTTTTGTTTTTTTTTAAACGCCCTCCACAAGGGAATTGCAGTTATTTGTCTTTTTAATTCATCTGGTCAGACACAGGTAAAAGAAAAAGGACAAGAGCTTGTGTTGGACATGGCGAGTGCTAATGATTCATGGTTTTGTCTCTGGGCCCGCATTAATATTTGAATGTAATTATTACTTCCTCTGCCATTAATGCAAGGGTCGAATTAAATCATGTGAGTGAGGATTTCATTAATGTACTGAGAAAAATATCACAGGCAAACCACCCCTGCAAAGGAGTTGCTGGATGCTTTAAATAGATAAGCTGGTGAGCATTCTAATGGGGGCTGATCTTTGCAGAACCTCATAAAGAGATGAAAAGGCATATACATTTTCTGTTGCTTCACTTGCATTTACTGGAGCGTGAATAAACCTCAAAGGACAGACCCTGGGAAGTGTTTTAACAGGTTATCAAAATGGGCAGAATAAATACTAAGGGAACTTTTAAACCATATTGTTTATACTCTATGGCCTTATGGAAATATTAATTGTATTATTGCATCATAAGAATTTATTCTGTTGGAGCTGATGCCTTGTGGTGTGATGTTCATGCGGGCACTACGTGTTTGAATCCACACCCCAAAATGTATATTCTTAATGAGTATATTTGTCTTGTTTTCCAATAAAAATATATTTATCAATTTGAAATAAGGTTGTATATGTTAAAATTACTCAATGCATTGGGTTTAATGAACTAACAATAAAAAAAATTTGTTTATGGTATTTTTTTAATCTTGTTTAATAGTAATTTATGAATTGCTCATTGTTAGCTCATGTTAGTTCATAGTGCATTAAAGGC
This sequence comes from Xyrauchen texanus, assembly GCF_025860055.1. Taxonomy (NCBI): domain Eukaryota; kingdom Metazoa; phylum Chordata; class Actinopteri; order Cypriniformes; family Catostomidae; genus Xyrauchen; species Xyrauchen texanus. Next base: position 7,367,360 of record NC_068316.1, read on the forward strand.
TTGGTTATGTCGGTAACCATGGTTTCCTGAAAGAAGGGAATGAAACTATGGTAACAACCTCTGAGGTGCTGTTAGCACTTGACACTTTGCCCAGGATGCAGACATATAAACTTGTGTACTGCACCATTTCACCAGGATTTTTCGACTGAAGGGAAGAGAGCGCATCTCTTGGTACCTTAACAGCGAGAAATCAGTAGTGCAGCTAGCATATGCAGCGTTTTGTTTCCTCCAGACAGATATTCTCCAAGGATACACCCTTTGTCCAAGCCCAGGAGGAAGCCATGTTCCTTGACATGGGCCTTAACCACCAACAATCAAGCGCATTTGCGTTGACAATCCAGTGATAAAGCTTTTGCTTGGAGATGGCCAAACCCTTTGAATGGCCTCCGAAGCATCTGTCAGCCTGAATTTACTCATACGGTCAATGCATTAATGTAACTCCCTCACCAGGCAAAGCATGTGAAGTCTCTGTGCCTTGACCGAATCAAACTCAACCATCTCGTCCCTCTCGAGAACTTAATGACTGAGGGTGCTTACCCACAGACAAACTGCCCAAAGGTGGCAGCCTTGCAATCGGAAGTACATAGCCGCGTTCAACGCCACGCCATGCCATGGTTCGGTGTAGAGAGTCAGGGGATACAGGGGATGGCCTGAGTCTGAACACTGGGAAGTTCACATTCGGAACTGGAAAGGAGCTCATTTTCATGCTCATACTTAAGCCTCGAGCTGCCGCAACAGTTCAAATAGTAAACGTTTTTTTAAAATCTTCTCATTCCTGGCGGTCAGTGGTGGGGAGAATGAGGAAAACTCTGTGGGAAAAGTTGTCTGGGCTATCTTTGGAGATGGAGTAGACAGTTTTGTGCACTCTGGTCCCCACTAAATGGCCCGTTCATGTCCATGTCTTTAAGCATGGTAGGTCTGCAATACTGCCATGTTGTGTTATTGGGATTGCCATCTCAATGATGAGGGGGGGGGGCATACATGGAGCGCAACTTCCTCTTTAACTGGGGGGATCTCAGTGTAACCCCTTTGCGTGATCCAGCATCATTAAGACTTCTGCTACAGAAGTGTGCGTTTATGCAGAGTAGGATGTTTTGGCCAGCTGGTTGTGCAGCTCGGGGAAACATTGCAACCGACGACATGACTCAGAGTCACGCAGATTCAGTAGGAACTGTTCGTCGAGACAAGACTATTAGGGCCCACTTGGAGTGGGCCACTCAAGCTGAAGCTTCTCAACTGCGTGAGAGAGAACCTGCAACAGCTCAGCGTCAGAGATTTTAGTGCGGATTTGTTCCCCGTGGGGAAAAAATACCAACAAACTCATCGGCTGAGTGAGACCAGGAGGCGTATTACAGAGAGAAAACTTTACAATTCTATCTTCTCTGCTTGGTTACCATGGCAATTTCAGTTAAGATCTCATTTTGGGAAAAATGTTAGATTAGGATTTTTCACAAATTCATATTACAGAAGCCAATCCTAACTTGTTTTAGGGATATTTCATTATTTTTACTGGAAAACAAGACAAAGATACTTGTTAAAATTTGCGACGCGACCCATGATGCCTTATCCCTTTTTTTTACATTGTTTCTTTTCATCTCTTTGCTATCTACAAATGTCATTTTTTTTACCATAACAACAACAACAACAACAACAACAAAATAATATTTAAGGTTGGGTTCAGCAGATAAAGAGTCCCCATTCCGAGTTTACGCCTCCCTATCAGAGAATGCGTTGGGTTTTTCCCTCTGATTTTCTCCTGTGAGAACGGGACAAGATTGGTAATGACAGGCCTAGTGAGGAGGAATAGATGTCAAGGGTACGCTGGTGACAGTCCTAATGCTGTCAGGTAGAGCTTTCTCTAGATGGGCCCTCGGGATATGCAGACCGCTCTGTGACGCTAGTAGGATTTAATCTGTGCTGATAGTATAACGACATCTGCAGGTCTGTTTGTGTATGAGACATATTTAGATGATGGTTTTATAAAGTGTATGTCTTTCACACAGGGCAGAGGTGGTGTGATGTTCAACGGTATACACTGGGTCATGTGAAAGAAACTTACCTGCACCAGTGACAAAATAGGTTTGCTTCAGGTGCAACTTGAATAACAGGTCATAGCTAGTCAGTTGGAAAGATTTAATCTCTTCATCCTGTACTTTCACCATTGGGATTCAACAAGGTTCATTGCTCGGCCCGCTACAAAGACATAATAATGATAATATATATATATATATTTGTTTTTGTGCCTTTCACAGCATTCAAGAACACCTAACAGCATTTCAAGAAATGAAAATCGACATGCAATTTTACCAAGTAATCAAAAATACATAAATGTTATTTATACTATTAATTATTTACATAATAACATAGCATAGTGTTTGGAAAGAATCTGCAAAGAAAGTGTTTGTAAATGTAAGTGTAGAAAACCTGAAAAGAGTACATAGTATGCAAATATTTTTGTTTATCTTATTTTAATATCACAGGCCAATCCCATTGGAGTGTTGTTTATGGGGGGGGTTGACATGAACTTTCAAGTGTCCTACAGTGTGGCATCCAGTATACGGTGTAATCCAATTACAAAGTATTTTGTTTTTATAATCTAATGACTTTTTAGTCAAAAGTAGAGTAATGCATTACATTTAATTTCTTGTAATCAGATTACAGTTACTGACTTTCAATTATTTTAATTACTTTTAAGTACATTATAGGGTTATGCTTATTTCTAATATATTATTTAGAATAGAATACATGAATAATGGCTCTGTAATGAGTCTTTGTGAAGGAGAAATGTGAGGTGATGAGTGTATGACTTATGTGCAACAATGAACAAGAAAGAAATATAGACTTTATTTTGAATTTGATGAGCGGAAAAGTGTTACTTAAAAGTAAAGTAATTAGTAATGTGATTACTTGTACAATTAAGTAATTTGTAATGTAATATGATTACCATTTTTAGAGAAATAATTAGTAACTTACATTATTACTATTTTTAAGTAACTTACCCAATATTGATGCAATTATTGAAAAAAAATGTTTTTTTAAATTCTTCTATTATTGGAATAGGCTCATTTGTCACACCGCAGGACAATTTCAAATGTTCTACTGAAGAAGAAACGTTATTGTGAAAAATGGTGGTCATACAGGACCTAAGAAATACACTATATACATTTTAACTTAAAATTCTGATGTTGAACTATAACAAAAGTTAATGGGCATGTTAAATGTCAGCTTACAAGAAACACATTTTAATGGCTTGTCAATTAGTAAATAAATAAATAAATAAATAAAGTTTGAGTTTACAGCAGACTGTAGGGTATGTCACAAGGTGTATTTTGTTACTGAAGAGGCGACCTGTTTGTCCTTGAGCCTGTATCAGCTGTACCGCTCACTGTGATTTATTGTGTGATA